>NW_028128561.1:0-57000 GCF_965231255.1 Vanellus vanellus | reverse complement strand
CTGCTGTGGCAGCAAAAGCTGGACGTTTGTCTTTTTTGCTCCGGAGGATGCCGAAAGCGAAAACAGGTGCTTTTGAGGATGGAGTCCGCAGGAAAGCAGAGAGGGCCAAATTGTCTGTGGCATTTGAAGAGGTTCCAGGAGGCAATGAGGACCAGCATTACTTTTCCCCGCTGGCACCTTTGCTGTGGCAGCAAAAGCTGGACGTTTGTCTTTTTTGCTCCGGAGGCTGCCGAAAGCGAAAACAAGTGCTTTTGAGGATGGCGTCCGCAGGAAAGCAGAAAGGGCCAAATTGTCTGTGGCATTTGAAAGAGTTCCAGGAGGCAGTGAGAACCAGCATTACTTTTCCCCGCTGGCACCTTTGCTGTGGCAGCAAAAGCTGGACGTTTGTCTTTTTTGCTCCGGAGGCTGCCGAAAGCGAAAACAGGTGCTTTTGAGGATGGAGTCCGCAGGAAAGCAGAGAGGGCCAAATTGTCTGTGGCATTTGAAGAAGTTCCAGGAGGCAGTGAGAACCAGCATTACTTTTCCCCGCTGGCACCTTTGCTGTGGCAGCAAAAGCTGGACGTTTGTCTTTTTTGCTCCGGAGGCTGCCGAAAGCGAAAACAGGTGCTTTTGAGGATGGAGTCCGCAGGAAAGCAGAGAGGGCCAAATTGTCTGGGGCATTTGAAGAGGTTCCAGGAGGCAGTGAGAACCAGCATTACTTTTCCCCGCTGGCACCTTTGCTGTGGCAGCAAAAGCTGGACGTTTGTCGTTTTTGCTCCGGAGGCTGCCGAAAGCGAAAACAGGTGCTTTTGAGGATGGAGTCCGCAGGAAAGCAGAGAGGGCCAAATTGTCTGTGGCATTTGAAAGAGTTCTAGAAGGTAGTGAGAACCAGCATTACTTTTCCCCGCTGGCACCTTTGCTGTGGCAGCAAAAGCTGGACGTTTGTCTTTTTTGCTCCGGAGGCTGCCGAAAGCGAAAACAGGTGCTTTTGAGGATGGAGTCCGCAGGAAAGCAGAGAGAGCCAAATTGTCTGGGGCATTTGAAAGGGTTCCAGGAGGCAGTGAGAACCAGCATTACTTTTCCCCGCTGGCACCTCTGCTGTGGCAGCAAAAGCTGGACGTTTGTCTTTTTTGCTCCGGAGGATGCCGAAAGCGAAAACAGGTGCTTTTGAGGATGGAGTCCGCAGGAAAGCAGAGAGGGCCAAATTGTCTGTGGCTTTTGAAGAGGTTCCAGGAGGCAATGAGGACCAGCATTACTTTTCCCCGCTGGCACCTTTGCTGTGGCAGCAAAAGCTGGACGTTTGTCTTTTTTGCTCCGGAGGCTGCCGAAAGCGAAAACAAGTGCTTTTGAGGATGGCGTCCGCAGGAAAGCAGAGAGGGCCAAATTGTCTGGGGCATTTGAAAGAGTTCCAGGAGGCAGTGAGAACCAGCATTACTTTTCCCCGCTGGCACCTTTGCTGTGGCAGCAAAAGCTGGACGTTTGTCTTTTTTGCTCCTGAGGCTGCTGAAAACGAAAACAGGTGCTTTTGAGGATGGAGTCCGCAGGAAAGCAGAGAGGGCCAAATTGTCTGTGGCATTTGAAAGGGTTCCAGGAGGCAGTGAGAACCAGCATTACTTTTGCCCGCTGGCACCTTTGCTGTGGCAGGAAAACCTGGACGTTTCTCTTTTTTGCTCCTGAGGTTGCCGAAAGCAAAAACAGGTGCTTTTGAGGATGGAGTCCGCAGGAAAGCAGAGAGGGCCAAATTGTCTGTGGCATTTGAAGAGGTTCCAGGAGGCAATGAGGACCAGCATCACTTTTCCTTGCTGGCACCTTTGCTGTGGCAGCAAAAGGTGGACGTTTGTCTTTTTTGCTCCGGAGGCTGCCGAAAGCGAAAACAGGTGCTTTTGAGGATGGAGTCCGCAGGAAAGCAGAGAGGGCCAAATTGTCTGTGGCATTTGAAGAGGTTCCAGGAGGCAATGAGGACCAGCATTACTTTTCCGCGCTGGTACCTTTGCTGTGGCAGCAAAAGGTGGACGTTTGTCTTTTTTGCTCCTGAGGTTGCCGAAAGCGAAAACAGGTGCTTTTGAGGATGGAGTCCGCAGGAAAGCAGAGAGGGCCAAATTGTCTGGGGCATTTGAAAGAGTTCTAGGAGGTAGTGAGAACCAGCATTACTTTTCCCCGCTGGCACCTTTGCTGTGGCAGCAAAACCTGGACGTTTGTCTTTTTTGCTCCGGAGGCTGCCGAAAGCGAAAAAAGGTGCTTTTGAGGATGGAGTCCGCAGGAAAGCAGAGAGGGCCAAATTGTCTGTGGCATTTGAAAGGGTTCCAGGAGGCAGTGAGAACCAGCATTACTTTTCCCCGCTGGCACCTTTGCTGTGGCAGCAAAAGCTGGACATTTGTCTTTTTTGCTCCTGAGGTTGCCGAAAGCGAAAAGAGGTGCTTTTGAGGATGGAGTCCGCAGGAAAGCAGAGAGGGCCAAATTGTCTGTGGCATTTGAAGAGGTTCCAGGAGTCAATGAGGACCAGCATCACTTTTCCCCGCTGGCACCTTTGCTGTGGCAGCAAAAGGTGGACGTTTGTCTTTTTTGCTCCTGAGGTTGCCGAAAGCGAAAACAGGTGCTTTTGAGGATGGAGTCCGCAGGAAAGCAGAGAGGGCCAAATTGTCTGTGCCATTTGAAGAGGTTCCAGGAGGCAATGAGGACCAGCATTACTTTTCCCCGCTGGCACCTTTGCTGTGGCAGCAAAAGCTGGACGTTTGTCTTTTTTGCTCCTGAGGCTGCCGAAAGCGAAAACAGGTG
Organism: Vanellus vanellus; assembly: GCF_965231255.1. NCBI lineage: Eukaryota > Metazoa > Chordata > Aves > Charadriiformes > Charadriidae > Vanellus > Vanellus vanellus. The sequence continues at coordinate 54,246 of NW_028128561.1, read as the reverse complement.
CTTTTGAGGATGGAGTCCGCAGGAAAGCAGAGAGGGCCAAATTGTCTGGGGCATTTGAAAGAGTTCCAGGAGGCAGTGAGAACCAGCATTACTTTTCCCGGCTGGCACCTTTGCTGTGGCAGCAAAAGCTGGACGTTTGTCTTTTTTGCTCCGGAGGCTGCCGAAAGCGAAAACAGGTGCTTTTGAGGATGCAGTGCGCAGGAAAGAAGAGAGGGCCAAATTGTCTGTGGCATTTGAAAGAGTTCCAGGAGGCAGTGAGAACCAGCATTACTTTTGCCCGCTGGCACCTTTGCTGTGGCAGCAAAAGCTGGACGTTTGTCTTTTTTGCTCCGGAGGCTGCCGAAAGCGAAAACAGGTGCTTTTGAGGATGGAGTCCGCAGGAAAGCAGAGAGGGCCAAATTGTCTGTGGCATTTGAAGAAGTTCCAGGACGCAGTGAGAACCAGCATTACTTTTCCCCGCTGGCACCTTTGCTGTGGCAGCAAAAGCTGGACGTTTGTCTTTTTTGCTCCGGAGGCTGCCGAAAGCGAAAACAGGTGCTTTTGAGGATGGAGTCCGCAGGAAAGCAGAGAGGGCCAAATTGTCTGTGGCATTTGAAGAGGTTCCAGGACGCAGTGAGAACCAGCATCACTTTTCCCCGCTGGCACCTTTGCTGTGGCAGCAAAAGCTGGACGTTTGTCGTTTTTGCTCCGGAGGCTGCCGAAAGCGAAAACAGGTGCTTTTGAGGATGGAGTCCGCAGGAAAGCAGAGAGGGCCAAATTGTCTGTGGCATTTGAAAGAGTTCTAGAAGGTAGTGAGAACCAGCATTACTTTTCCCCGCTGGCACCTTTGCTGTGGCAGCAAAAGCTGGACGTTTGTCTTTTTTGCTCCGGAGGCTGCCGAAAGCGAAAACAGGTGCTTTTGAGGATGGAGTCCGCAGGAAAGCAGAGAGAGCCAAATTGTCTGGGGCATTTGAAAGGGTTCCAGGAGGCAGTGAGAACCAGCATTACTTTTCCCCGCTGGCACCTCTGCTGTGGCAGCAAAAGCTGGACGTTTGTCTTTTTTGCTCCGGAGGATGCCGAAAGCGAAAACAGGTGCTTTTGAGGATGGAGTCCGCAGGAAAGCAGAGAGGGCCAAATTGTCTGTGGCTTTTGAAGAGGTTCCAGGAGGCAATGAGGACCAGCATTACTTTTCCCCGCTGGCACCTTTGCTGTGGCAGCAAAAGCTGGACGTTTGTCTTTTTTGCTCCGGAGGCTGCCGAAAGCGAAAACAAGTGCTTTTGAGGATGGCGTCCGCAGGAAAGCAGAGAGGGCCAAATTGTCTGGGGCATTTGAAAGAGTTCCAGGAGGCAGTGAGAACCAGCATTACTTTTCCCCGCTGGCACCTTTGCTGTGGCAGCAAAAGCTGGACGTTTGTCTTTTTTGCTCCGGAGGCTGCCGAAAGCGAAAACAGGTGCTTTTGAGGATGGAGTCCGCAGGAAAGCAGAGAGGGCCAAATTGTCTGTGGCATTTGAAGAAGTTCCAGGACGCAGTGAGAACCAGCATTACTTTTCCCCGCTGGCACCTTTGCTGTGGCAGCAAAAGCTGGACGTTTGTCTTTTTTGCTCCGGAGGCTGCCGAAAGCGAAAACAGGTGCTTTTGAGGATGGAGTCCGCAGGAAAGCAGAGAGGGCCAAATTGTCTGGGGCATTTGAAGAGGTTCCAGGACGCAGTGAGAACCAGCATTACTTTTCCCCGCTGGCACCTTTGCTGTGGCAGCAAAAGCTGGACGTTTGTCGTTTTTGCTCCGGAGGCTGCCGAAAGCGAAAACAGGTGCTTTTGAGGATGGAGTCCGCAGGAAAGCAGAGAGGGCCAAATTGTCTGTGGCATTTGAAAGAGTTCCAGGAGGCAGTGAGAACCAGCATTACTTTTGCCCGCTGGCACCTTTGCTGTGGCAGCAAAAGCTGGACGTTTGTCTTTTTTGCTCCGGAGGCTGCCGAAAGCGACAACAGGTGCTTTTGAGGATGGAGTCCGCAGGAAAGCAGAGAGGGCCAAATTGTCTGTGGCATTTGAAGAAGTTCCAGGACGCAGTGAGAACCAGCATTACTTTTCCCCGCTGGCACCTTTGCTGTGGCAGCAAAAGCTGGACGTTTGTCTTTTTTGCTCCGGAGGCTGCCGAAAGCGAAAACAGGTGCTTTTGAGGATGGAGTCCGCAGGAAAGCAGAGAGGGCCAAATTGTCTGTGGCATTTGAAGAGGTTCCAGGACGCAGTGAGAACCAGCATTACTTTTCCCCGCTGGCACCTTTGCTGTGGCAGCAAAAGCTGGACGTTTGTCGTTTTTGCTCCGGAGGCTGCCGAAAGCGAAAACAGGTGCTTTTGAGGATGGAGTCCGCAGGAAAGCAGAGAGGGCCAAATTGTCTGTGGCATTTGAAAGAGTTCTAGAAGGTAGTGAGAACCAGCATTACTTTTCCCCGCTGGCACCTTTGCTGTGGCAGCAAAAGCTGGACGTTTGTCTTTTTTGCTCCGGAGGCTGCCGAAAACGAAAACAGGTGCTTTTGAGGATGGAGTCCGCAGGAAAGCAGAGAGAGCCAAATTGTCTGGGGCATTTGAAAGGGTTCCAGGAGGCAGTGAGAACCAGCATTACTTTTCCCCGCTGGCACCTCTGCTGTGGCAGCAAAAGCTGGACGTTTGTCTTTTTTGCTCCGGAGGATGCCGAAAGCGAAAACAGGTGCTTTTGAGGATGGAGTCCGCAGGAAAGCAGAGAGGGCCAAATTGTCTGTGGCTTTTGAAGAGGTTCCAGGAGGCAATGAGGACCAGCATTACTTTTCCCCGCTGGCACCTTTGCTGTGGCAGCAAAAGCTGGACGTTTGTCTTTTTTGCTCCGGAGGCTGCCGAAAGCGAAAACAAGTGCTTTTGAGGATGGCGTCCGCAGGAAAGCAGAGAGGGCCAAATTGTCTGGGGCATTTGAAAGAGTTCCAGGAGGCAGTGAGAACCAGCATTACTTTTCCCCGCTGGCACCTTTGCTGTGGCAGCAAAAGCTGGACGTTTGTCTTTTTTGCTCCGGAGGCTGCCGAAAGCGAAAACAGGTGCTTTTGAGGATGGAGTCCGCAGGAAAGCAGAGAGGGCCAAATTGTCTGTGGCATTTGAAGAAGTTCCAGGACGCAGTGAGAACCAGCATTACTTTTCCCCGCTGGCACCTTTGCTGTGGCAGCAAAAGCTGGACGTTTGTCTTTTTTGCTCCGGAGGCTGCCGAAAGCGAAAACAGGTGCTTTTGAGGATGGAGTCCGCAGGAAAGCAGAGAGGGCCAAATTGTCTGGGGCATTTGAAGAGGTTCCAGGACGCAGTGAGAACCAGCATTACTTTTCCCCGCTGGCACCTTTGCTGTGGCAGCAAAAGCTGGACGTTTGTCGTTTTTGCTCCGGAGGCTGCCGAAAGCGAAAACAGGTGCTTTTGAGGATGGAGTCCGCAGGAAAGCAGAGAGGGCCAAATTGTCTGTGGCATTTGAAAGAGTTCTAGAAGGTAGTGAGAACCAGCATTACTTTTCCCCGCTGGCACCTTTGCTGTGGCAGCAAAAGCTGGACGTTTGTCTTTTTTGCTCCGGAGGCTGCCGAAAGCGAAAACAGGTGCTTTTGAGGATGGAGTCCGCAGGAAAGCAGAGAGAGCCAAATTGTCTGGGGCATTTGAAAGGGTTCCAGGAGGCAGTGAGAACCAGCATTACTTTTCCCCGCTGGCACCTCTGCTGTGGCAGCAAAAGCTGGACGTTTGTCTTTTTTGCTCCGGAGGATGCCGAAAGCGAAAACAGGTGCTTTTGAGGATGGAGTCCGCAGGAAAGCAGAGAGGGCCAAATTGTCTGTGGCTTTTGAAGAGGTTCCAGGAGGCAATGAGGACCAGCATTACTTTTCCCCGCTGGCACCTTTGCTGTGGCAGCAAAAGCTGGACGTTTGTCTTTTTTGCTCCGGAGGCTGCCGAAAGCGAAAACAAGTGCTTTTGAGGATGGCGTCCGCAGGAAAGCAGAGAGGGCCAAATTGTCTGGGGCATTTGAAAGAGTTCCAGGAGGCAGTGAGAACCAGCATTACTTTTCCCCGCTGGCACCTTTGCTGTGGCAGCAAAAGCTGGACGTTTGTCTTTTTTGCTCCTGAGGCTGCTGAAAACGAAAACAGGTGCTTTTGAGGATGGAGTCCGCAGGAAAGCAGAGAGGGCCAAATTGTCTGTGGCATTTGAAAGGGTTCCAGGAGGCAGTGAGAACCAGCATTACTTTTGCCCGCTGGCACCTTTGCTGTGGCAGGAAAACCTGGACGTTTCTCTTTTTTGCTCCTGAGGTTGCCGAAAGCAAAAACAGGTGCTTTTGAGGATGGAGTCCGCAGGAAAGCAGAGAGGGCCAAATTGTCTGTGGCATTTGAAGAGGTTCCAGGAGGCAATGAGGACCAGCATTACTTTTCCTTGCTGGCACCTTTGCTGTGGCAGCAAAAGGTGGACGTTTGTCTTTTTTGCTCCGGAGGCTGCCGAAAGCGAAAACAGGTGCTTTTGAGGATGGAGTCCGCAGGAAAGCAGAGAGGGCCAAATTGTCTGTGGCATTTGAAGAGGTTCCAGGAGGCAATGAGGACCAGCATTACTTTTCCGCGCTGGTACCTTTGCTGTGGCAGCAAAAGGTGGACGTTTGTCTTTTTTGCTCCTGAGGTTGCCGAAAGCGAAAACAGGTGCTTTTGAGGATGGAGTCCGCAGGAAAGCAGAGAGGGCCAAATAGTCTGGGGCATTTGAAAGGGTTCCAGGACGCAGTGAGAACCAGCATTACTTTTCCTAGCTGGCACCTTTGCTGTGGCAGCAAAAGCTGGACGTTTGTCTTTTTTGCTCCGGAGGTTGCCGAAAGCGAAAACAGGTGCTTTTGAGGATGGAGTCCGCAGGAAAGCAGAGAGGGCCAAATTGTCTGGGGCATTTGAAAGAGTTCTAGGAGGTAGTGAGAACCAGCATTACTTTTCCCCGCTGGCACCTTTGCTGTGGCAGCAAAACCTGGACGTTTGTCTTTTTTGCTCCGGAGGCTGCCGAAAGCGAAAACAGGTGCTTTTGAGGATGGAGTCCGCAGGAAAGCAGAGAGGGCCAAATTGTCTGTGGCATTTGAAGAGGTTCCAGGAGGCAGTGAGAACCAGCATTACTTTTCCCCGCTGGCACCTCTGCTGTGGCAGCAAAAGCTGGACGTTTGTCTTTTTTGCTCTGGAGGATGCCGAAAGCGAAAACAGGTGCTTTTGAGGATGGAGTCCGCAGGAAAGTAGAGAGGGCCAAATTGTCTGGGGCATTTGAAGAGGTTCCAGGACGCAGTGAGAACCAGCATTACTTTTCCTAGCTGGCACCTTTGCTGTGGCAGCAAAAGCTGGACGTTTGTCTTTTTTGCTCTGGAGGCTGCCGAAAGCGAAAAGAGGTGCTTTTGAGGATGGAGTCCTCAGGAAAGCAGAGAGGGCCAAATTGTCTGGGGCATTTGAAAGGGTTCCAGGAGGCAGTGAGAACCAGCATTACTTTTCCCCGCTGGCACCTTTGCTGTGGCAGCAAAAGCTGGACGTTTGTCTTTTTTGCTCCGGAGGCTGCCGAAAGCGAAAAGAGGTGCTTTTGAGGATGGAGTCCGCAGGAAAGTAAAGAGGGCCAAATTGTCTGGGGCATTTGAAGAGGTTCCAGGACGCAGTGAGAACCAGCATTACTTTTCCTAGCTGGCACCTTTGCTGTGGCAGCAAAACCTGGACGTTTGTCTTTTTTGCTCTGGAGGCTGCCGAAAGCGAAAACAGGTGCTTTTGAGGATGGAGTCCGCAGGAAAGCAGAGAGGGCCAAATTGTCTGCGGCATTTGAAAGAGTTCCAGGAGGTAGTGAGAACCAGCATTACTTTTCCCCGCTGGCACCTTTGCTGTGGCAGCAAAAGCTGGACGTTTGTCTTTTTTGCTCCGGAGGCTGCCGAAAGCGAAAACAGGTGCTTTTGAGGATGGAGTCCGCAGGAAAGCAGAGAGGGCCAAATTGTCTGGGGCATTTGAAAGAGTTCCAGGAGGCAGTGAGAACCAGCATTACTTTTGCGCGCTGGCACCTTTGCTGTGGCAGGAAAACCTGGAAGTTTCTCTTTTTTGCTCCTGAGGTTGCCGAAAGCGAAAACAGGTGCTTTTGAGGATGGAGTCCGCAGGAAAGCAGAGAGGGCCAAATTGTCTGTGGCATTTGAAGAGGTTCCAGGAGGCAATGAGGACCAGCATTACTTTTCCCCGCTGGCACCTTTGCTGTGGCAGCAAAAGCTGGACGTTTGTCTTTTTTGCTCCTGAGGTTGCCGAAAGCGAAAACAGGTGCTTTTGAGGATGGAGTCCGCAGGAAAGCAGAGAGGGCCAAATTGTCTGTGGCATTTGAAGAGGTTCCAGGAGGCAATGAGGACCAGCATCACTTTTCCCCGCTGGCACCTTTGCTGTGGCAGCAAAAGGTGGACGTTTGTCTTTTTTGCCCCTGAGGTTGCCGAAAGCGGAAACAGGTGCTTTTGAGGATGGAGTCCGCAGGAAATCAGAGAGGGCAAAATTGTCTGTGGCTTTTGAAGAGGTTCCAGGAGGCAATGAGGACCAGCATTACTTTTCCCCGCTGGCACCTTTGCTGTGGCAGCAAAAGCTGGACGTTTGTCTTTTTTGCTCTGGAGGCTGCCGAAAGCGAAAAGAGATGCTTTTGAGGATGGAGTCCGCAGGAAAGCAGAGAGGGCCAAATTGTCTGGGGCATTTGAAAGGGTTCCAGGAGGCAGTGAGAACCAGCATTACTTTTGCCCGCTGGCACCTTTGCTGTGGCAGCAAAAGCTGGACGTTTGTCTTTTTTGCTCCTGAGGCTGCCGAAAGCGAAAACAGGTGCTTTTGAGGATGGAGTCCGCAGGAAAGCAGAGAGGGCCAAATTGTCTGTGGCATTTGAAGAGGTTCCAGGACGCAGTGAGAACCAGCATTACTTTTCCTAGCTGGCACCTTTGCTGTGGCAGCAAAACCTGGACGTTTGTCTTTTTTGCTCTGGAGGCTGCCGAAAGCGAAAACAGGTGCTTTTGAGGATGGAGTCCGCAGGAAAGCAGAGAGGGCCAAATTGTCTGGGGCATTTGAAAGAGTTCCAGGAGGTAGTGAGAACCAGCATTACTTTTGCCCGCTGGCACCTTTGCTGTGGCAGCAAAAGCTGGACGTTTGACTTTTTTGCTCTAGAGGCTGCCGAAAGCGAAAACAGGTGCTTTTGAGGATGGAGTCCGCAGGAAAGCAGAGAGGGCCAAATTGTCTGGGGCATTTGAAAGAGTTCCAGGAGGCAGTGAGAACCAGCATTACTTTTCCCCGCTGGCACCTTTGCTGTGGCAGCAAAAGCTGGACGTTTGTCTTTTTTGCTCCGGAGGCTGCCGAAAGCGAAAACAGGTGCTTTTGAGGATGGAGTCCGCAGGAAAGCAGAGAGGGCCAAATTGTCTGGGGCATTTGAAAGGGTTCCAGGAGGCAGTGAGAACCAGCATTACTTTTCCCGGCTGGCACCTTTGCTGTGGCAGCAAAAGCTGTACGTTTGTCTTTTTTTCTCCGGAGGTTGCCGAAAGCGAAAACAGGTGCTTTTGAGGATGGAGTCCGCAGGAAAGCAGAGAGGGCCAAATTGTCTGTGGAATTTGAAGAGGTTCCAGGACGCAGTGAGAACCAGCATCACTTTTCCCCGCTGGCACCTTTGCTGTGGCAGCAAAAGCTGGACGTTTGTCTTTTTTGCTCCGGAGGCTGCCGAAAGCGAAAACAGGTGCTTTTGAGCATGGAGTCCGCAGGAAAGCAGAGAGGGCCAAATTGTCTGGGGCATTTGAAAGAGTTCTAGGAGGTAGTGAGAACCAGCATTACTTTTCCCCGCTGGCACCTTTGCTGTGGCAGCAAAAGCTGGACGTTTGTCTTTTTTGCTCCTGAGGATGCCGAAAGCGAAAACAGGTGCTTTTGAGGATGGAGTCCGCAGGAAAGCAGAGAGGGCCAAATTGTCTGGGACATTTGAAAGGGTTCAAGGAGGCAGTGAGAACCAGCATTACTTTTCCCCGCTGGCACCTCTGCTGTAGCAGCAAAAGCTGGACGTTTGTCTTTTTTGCTCCTGAGGATGCCGAAAGCGAAAACAGGTGCTTTTGAGGATGGAGTCCGCAGGAAAGCAGAGAGGGCCAAATTGTCTGTGGCTTTTGAAGAGGTTCCAGGAGGCAATGAGGACCAGCATTACTTTTCCCCGCTGGCACCTTTGCTGTGGCAGCAAAAGCTGGACGTTTGTCTTTTTTGCTCTGGAGGCTGCCGAAAGTGAAAAGAGGTGCTTTTGAGGATGGAGTCCGCAGGAAAGCAGAGAGGGCCAAATTGTCTGGGGCATTTGAAATGGTTCCAGGAGGCAGTGAGAACCAGCATTACTTTTCTTGGCTGGCACCTTTGCTGTGGCAGCAAAAGCTGGACGTTTGTCTTTTTTGCTCCGGAGGCTGCCAAAAACGAAAACAGGTGCTTTTGAGGATGGAGTCCGCAGGAAAGCAGAGAGGGCCAAATTGTCTGGGGCATTTGAAAGAGTTCCAGGAGGCAGTGAGAACCAGCATTACTTTTCCCGGCTGGCACCTTTGCTGTGGCAGCAAAAGCTGGACGTTTGTCTTTTTTGCTCCGGAGGCTGCCGAAAGCGAAAACAGGTGCTTTTGAGGATGCAGTCCGCAGGAAAGAAGAGAGGGCCAAATTGTCTGTGGCATTTGAAAGAGTTCCAGGAGGCAGTGAGAACCAGCATTACTTTTGCCCGCTGGCACCTTTGCTGTGGCAGCAAAAGCTGGACGTTTGTCTTTTTTGCTCCGGAGGCTGCCGAAAGCGAAAACAGGTGCTTTTGAGGATGGAGTCCGCAGGAAAGCAGAGAGGGCCAAATTGTCTGTGGCATTTGAAGAAGTTCCAGGACGCAGTGAGAACCAGCATTACTTTTCCCCGCTGGCACCTTTGCTGTGGCAGCAAAAGCTGGACGTTTGTCTTTTTTGCTCCTGAGGTTGCCGAAAACGAAAACAGGTGCTTTTGAGGATGGAGTCCGCAGGAAAGCAGAGAGGGCCAAATTGTCTGGGGCATTTGAAAGGGTTCCAGGAGGCAGTGAGAACCAGCATTACTTTTCCCCGCTGGCACCTTTGCTGTGGCAGCAAAAGCTGGACGTTTGTCTTTTTTGCTCCTGAGGATGCCGAAAGCGAAAACAGGTGCTTTTGAGGATGGAGTCCGCAGGAAAGCAGAGAGGGCCAAATTGTCTGGGGCATTTGAAAGAGTTCCAGGAGGCAGTGAGAACCAGCATTACTTTTCCTGGCTGGCACATTTGCTGTGGCAGCAAAACCTGGACGTTTGTCTTTTTTGCTCCGGAGGCTGCCGAAAACGAAAACAGGTGCTTTTGAGGATGGAGTCCGCAGGAAAGCAGAGAGGGCCAAATTGTCTGGGGCATTTGAAAGAGTTCCAGGAGGCAGTGAGAACCAGCATTACTTTTCCCCGGTGGCACCTCTGCTGTGGCAGCAAAAGCTGGACGTTTGTCTTTTTTGCTCCTGAGGATGCCGAAAGCGAAAACAGGTGCTTTTGAGGATGGAGTCCGCAGGAAAGCAGAGAGGGCCAAATTGTCTGGGGCATTTGAAGAGGTTCCAGGACGCAGTGAGAACCAGCATTACTTTTCCTAGCTGGCACTTTTGCTGTGGCAGCAAAACCTGGACGTTTGTCTTTTTTGCTCCGGAGGCTGCCGAAAGCGAAAACAGGTGCTTTTGAGGATGGAGTCCGCAGGAAAGCAGAGAGGGCCAAATTGTCTGTGGCATTTGAAAGAGTTCCAGGAGGCAGTGAGAACCAGCATTACTTTTCCCCGCTGGCACCTTTGCTGTGGCAGCAAAAGCTGGACGTTTGTCTTTTTTGCTCCGGAGGCTGCCGAAAGGGAAAACAGGTGCTTTTGAGGATGGAGTCCGCAGGAAAGCAGAGAGGGCCAAATTGTCTGGGGCATTTGAAAGGGTTCCAGGAGGCAGTGAGAACCAGCATTACTTTTCCCCGCTGGCACCTTTGCTGTGGCAGCAAAAGCTGGACGTTTGTCTTTTTTGCTCCTGAGGATGCCGAAAGGGAAAACAGGTGCTTTTGAGGATGGAGTCCGCAGGAAAGCAGAGAGGGCCAAATTGTCTGGGGCATTTGAAAGAGTTCCAGGAGGCAGTGAGAACCAGCATTACTTTTCCTAGCTGGCACCTTTGCTGTGGCAGCAAAAGCTGGACGTTTGTCTTTTTTGCTCTGGAGGCTGCCGAAAGCGAAAACAGGTGCTTTTGAGGATGGAGTCCGCAGGAAAGCAGAGAGGGCCAAATTGTCTGTGGCATTTGAAGAGGTTCCAGGAGGCAAGGAGGACCAGCATTACTTTTCCCCGCTGGCACGTTTGCTGTGGCAGCAAAACCTGGACGTTTGTCGTTTTTGCTTCTGAGGATGCCGAAAGCGAAAACAGGTGCTTTTGAGGATGGAGTCCGCAGGAAAGCAGAGAGGGCCAAATTGTCTGGGGCATTTGAAAGGGTTCTAGGAGGCAGTGAGAACCAGCATTACTTTTCCCCGCTGGCACCTTTGCTGTGGCAGCAAAAGCTGGACGTTTGTCTTTTTTGCTCTGGAGGATGCCGAAAGCGAAAACAGGTGCTTTTGAGGATGGAGTCCGCAGTAAAGCAGAGAGGGCCAAATTGTCTGTGGCTTTTGAAGAGGTTCCAGGAGGCAATGAGGACCAGCATTACTTTTCCCCGCTGGCACCTTTGCTGTGGCAGCAAAAGCTGGATGTTTGTCTTTTCTGCTCTGGAGGCTGCCGAAAGCGAAAAGTGGTGCTTTTGAGGATGGAGTCCGCAGGAAAGCAGAGAGGGCCAAATTGTCTGGGGCATTTGAAAGGGTTCCAGGAGGCAGTGAGAACCAGCATTACGTTTGCCCGCTGGCACCTTTGCTGTGGCAGCAAAACCTGGACGTTTGTCTTTTTTGCTCCGGAGGTTGCCGAAAGCGAAAACAGGTGCTTTTGAGGATGGAGTCCGCAGGAAAGCAGAGAGGGCCAAATTGTCTGGGGCATTTGAAAGGGTTCCAGGAGGCAGTGAGAACCAGCATTACTTTTCCCCGCTGGCACCTTTGCTGTGGCAGCAAAAGCTGGACTTTTGTCTTTTTTGCTCCTGAGGATGCCGAAAGCGAAAACAGGTGCTTTTGAGGATGGAGTCCGCAGGAAAGCAGAGAGGGCCAAATTGTCTGTGGCATTTGAAAGAGTTCCAGGAGGCAGTGAGAACCAGCATTACTTTTCTCCGCTGGCACCTTTGCTGTGGCAGCAAAAGCTGGACGTTTATCTTTTTTGCTCCTGAGGTTGCCGAAAGCGAAAACAGGTGCTTTTGAGGATGGAATCCGCAGGAAAGCAGAGAGGGCCAAATTGTCTGGGGCATTTGAAGAGGTTCCAGGAGGCAATGAGGACCAGCATTACTTTTCCCCGCTGGCACCTTTGCTGTGGGAGCAAAACCTGGACGTTTGTCGTTTTTGCTCCTGAGGATGCCGAAAGCGAAAACAGGTGCTTTTGAGGATGGAGTCCGCAGGAAAGCAGAGAGGGCCAAATTGTCTGGGGCATTTGAAAGGGTTCTAGGAGGTAGTGAGAACCAGCATTACTTTTCCCCGCTGGCACCTTTGCTGTGGCAGCAAAAGCTGGACGTTTGTCTTTTTTGCTCTGGAGGCTGCCGAAAGCGAAAACAGGTGCTTTTGAGGATGGAGTCCGCAGTAAAGCAGAGAGGGCCAAATTGTCTGTGGCTTTTGAAGAGGTTCCAGGAGGCACAGAGGACCAGCATTACTTTTCCCCGCTGGCACCTTTGCTGTGGCAGCAAAAGCTGGACGTTTGTCTTTTTTGCTCTGGAGGCTGCCGAAAGCGAAAAGTGGTGCTTTTGAGGATGGAGTCCGCAGGAAAGCAGAGAGGGCCAAATTGTCTGGGGCATTTGAAAGGGTTCCAGGAGGCAGTGAGAACCAGCATTACTTTTGCCCGCTGGCACCTTTGCTGTGGCAGCAAAACCTGGACGTTTGTCTTTTTTGCTCCTGAGGTTGCCGAAAGCGAAAACAGGTGCTTTTGAGGATGGAGTCCGCAGGAAAGTAGAGAGGGCCAAATTGTCTGGGGCATTTGAAAGGGTTCTAGGAGGTAGTGAGAACCAGCATTACTTTTCCCCGCTGGCACCTTTGCTGTGGCAGCAAAAGCTGGACGTTTGTCTTTTTTGCTCTGGAGGCTGCCGAAAGCGAAAACAGGTGCTTTTGAGGATGGAGTCCGCAGGAAAGCAGAGAGGGCCAAATTGTCTGTGGCTTTTGAAGAGGTTCCAGGAGGCACAGAGGACCAGCATTACTTTTCCCCGCTGGCACCTTTGCTGTGGCAGCAAAAGCTGGATGTTTGTCTTTTTTGCTCTGGAGGCTGCCGAAAGCGAAAACAGGTGCTTTTGAGGATGGAGTCCGCAGGAAAGTAGAGAGGGCCAAATTGTCTGGGGCATTTGAAAGGGTTCCAGGAGGCAGTGAGAACCAGCATTACTTTTCCCCGCTGGCACCTTTGCTGTGGCAGCAAAAGCTGGACGTTTGTCTTTTTTGCTCCTGAGGATGCCGAAAGCGAAAACAGGTGCTTTTGAGGATGGAGTCCGCAGGAAAGTAGAGAGGGCCAAATTGTCTGGGGCATTTGAAAGGGTTCCAGGAGGCAGTGAGAACCAGCATTACTTTTCCCCGCTGGCACCTTTGCTGTGGCAGCAAAAGCTGGACGTTTGTCTTTTTTGCTCCTGAGGATGCCGAAAGCGAAAACAGGTACTGTTGAGGATGGAGTCCGCAGGAAAGCAGAGAGGGCCAAATTGTCTGTGGCATTTGAAGAGGTTCCAGGAGGCAGTGAGAACCAGCATTACGTTTCTTGGCTGGCACCTTTGCTGTGGCAGCAAAAGCTGGACGTTTGTCTTTTTTGCTCCTGAGGTTGCCGAAAGCGAAAACAGGTGCTTTTGAGGATGGAGTCCGCAGGAAAGCAGAGAGGGCCAAATTGTCTGTTGCATTTGAAAGAGTTCCAGGAGGTAGTGAGAACCAGCATTACTTTTCCCCGCTGGCACCTTTGCTGTGGCAGCAAAAGCTGGACGTTTGTCTTTTTTGCTCCGGAGGCTGCCGAAAGGGAAAACAGGTGCTTTTGAGGATGGAGTCCGCAGGAAAGCAGAGAGGGCCAAATTGTCTGTGGCATTTGAAGAGGTTCCAGGAGGCAATGAGGACCAGCATCACTTTTCCCCGCTGGCACCTTTGCTGTGGCAGCAAAAGCTGGACGTTTGTCTTTTTTGCTCCTGAGGTTGCCGAAAGCGAAAACAGGTGCTTTTGAGGATGGAGTCCGCAGGAAAGCAGAGAGGGCCAAATTGTCTGTGGCATTTGAAGAGGTTCCAGGAGGCAATGAGGACCAGCATTACTTTTCCCCGCTGGCACCTTTGCTGTGGCAGCAAAAGCTGGACGTTTGTCTTTTTTGCTCCTGAGGCTGCCGAAAGCGAAAACAGGTGCTTTTGAGGATGGAGTACGCAGGAAAGCAGAGAGGGCCAAATTGTCTGTGGCATTTGAAAGAGTTCCAGGAGGCAGTGAGAACCAGCATTACTTTTCTTGGCTGGCACCTTTGCTGTGGCAGCAAAAGCTGGACGTTTGTCTTTTTTGCTCCGGAGGCTGCCAAAAGCGAAAACAGGTGCTTTTGAGGATGGAGTCCGCAGGAAAGCAGAGAGGGCCAAATTGTCTGGGGCATTTGAAAGGGTTCCAGGAGGCAGTGAGAACCAGCATTACTTTTGCCCGCTGGCACCTTTGCTGTGGCAGCAAAAGCTGGACGTTTATCTTTTTTGCTCCTGAGGTTGCCGAAAGCGAAAACAGGTGCTTTTGAGGATGGAGTCCGCAGGAAAGCAGAGAGGGCCAAATTGTCTGTGGCATTTGAAGAGGTTCCAGGAGGCAATGAGGACCAGCATTACTTTTCCCCGCTGGCACCTTTGCTGTGGCAGCAAAACCTGGACGTTTGTCGTTTTTGCTCCTGAGGTTGCCGAAAGCGAAAACAGGTGCTTTTGAGGATGGAGTCCGTAGGAAAGCAGAGAGGGCCAAATAGTCTGTGGCATTTGAACGGGTTCTAGGAGGTAGTGAGAACCAGCATTACTTTTCGCCGCTGGCACCTTTGCTGTGGCAGCAAAAGCTGGACGTTTGTCTTTTTTGCTCTGGAGGCTGCCGAAAGCGAAAACAGGTGCTTTTGAGGATGGAGTCCGCAGGAAAGCAGAGAGGGCCAAATGGTCTGGGGCATTTGAAAGGGTTCCAGGAGGCAGTGAGAACCAGCATTACTTTTCCCCGCTGGCACCTCTGCTGTGGCAGCAATAGCTGGACGTTTGTCTTTTTTGCTCCGGAGGATGCCGAAAGCGAAAACAGGTGCTTTTGAGGATGGAGTCCGCAGGAAAGCAGAGAGGGCCAAATTGTCTGGGGCATTTGAAAGGGTTCTAGGAGGTAGTGAGAACCAGCATTACTTTTCCCCTCTGGCACCTTTGCTGTGGCAGCAAAAGCTGGACGTTTGTCTTTTTTGCTCTGGAGGCTGCCGAAAGCGAAAACAGGTGCTTTTGAGGATGGAGTCCGCAGGAAAGCAGAGAGGGCCAAATTGTCTGTGGCTTTTGAAGAGGTTCCAGGAGGCAATGAGGACCAGCATTACTTTTCCCCGCTGGCACCTTTGCTGTGGCAGCAAAAGCTGGATGTTTGTCTTTTTTGCTCTGGAGGCTGCCGAAAGCGAAAAGTGGTGCTTTTGAGGATGGAGTCCGCAGGAAAGCAGAGAGGGCCAAATTGTCTGGGGCATTTGAAAGGGTTCCAGGAGGCAGTGAGAACCAGCATTACTTTTGCCCGCTGGCACCTTTGCTGTGGCAGCAAAACCTGGACGTTTGTCTTTTTTGCTCCGGAGGTTGCCGAAAGCGAAAACAGGTGCTTTTGAGGATGGAGTCCGCAGGAAAGTAGAGAGGGCCAAATTGTCTGTGGCATTTGAAAGGGTTCCAGGAGGCAGTGAGAACCAGCATTACTTTTCCCCGCTGGCACCTTTGCTGTGGCAGCAAAAGCTGGACGTTTGTCTTTTTTGCTCCTGAGGTTGCCGAAAGCGAAAACAGGTGTTTTTGAGGATGGAGTCCGCAGGAAAGCAGAGAGGGCCAAATTGTCTGTGGCATTTGAAAGAGTTCCAGGAGGCAGTGAGAACCAGCATTACTTTTCCCCGCTGGCACCTCTGCTGTGGCAGCAAAAGCTGGATGTTTGTCTTTTTTGCTCCTGAGGCTGCCGAAAGCGAAAACAGGTGCTTTTGAGGATGGAGTCCGCAGGAAAGCAGAGAGGGCCAAATTGTCTGGGGCATTTGAAAGAGTTCCAGGAGGCAGTGAGAACCAGCATTACTTTTCCCCGGTGGCACCTCTGCTGTGGCAGCAAAAGCTGGACGTTTGTCTTTTTTGCTCCTGAGGATGCCGAAAGCGAAAACAGGTGCTTTTGAGGATGGAGTCCGCAGGAAAGCAGAGAGGGCCAAATTGTCTGGGGCATTTGAAAGAGTTCCAGGAGGCAGTGAGAACCAGCATTACTTTTGCCCGCTGGCACCTTTGCTGTGGCAGGAAAACCTGGACGTTTGTCTTTTTTTCTCCGGAGGTTGCCGAAAGCGAAAACAGGTGCTTTTGAGGATGGAGTCCGCAGGAAAGCAGAGAGGGCCAAATTGTCTGTGGCATTTGAAGAGGTTCCAGGAGGCAATGAGGACCAGCATAACTTTTCCCCGCTGGCACCTTTGCTGTGGCAGCAAAACCTGGACGTTTGTCTTTTTTGCTTCTGAGGTTGCCGAAAGAGAAAACAGGTACTGTTGAGGATGGAGTCCGCAGGAAAGCAGAGAGGGCCAAATTGTCTGGGGCATTTGAAGAGGTTCCAGGACGCAGTGAGAACCAGCATTACTTTTCATAGCTGGCACCTTTGCTGTGGCAGCAAAAGCTGGACGTTTGTCTTTTTTGCTCCTGAGGTTGCCGAAAGCGAAAACAGGTGCTTTTGAGGATGGAGTCCGCAGGAAAGCAGAGAGGGCCAAATTGTCTGTTGCATTTGAAAGAGTTCCAGGAGGTAGTGAGAACCAGCATTACTTTTCCCCGCTGGCACCTTTGCTGTGGCAGCAAAAGCTGGACGTTTGTCTTTTTTGCTCCGGAGGCTGCCGAAAGGGAAAACAGGTGCTTTTGAGGATGGAGTCCGCAGGAAAGCAGAGAGGGCCAAATTGTCTGTGGCATTTGAAGAGGTTCCAGGAGGCAATGAGGACCAGCATCACTTTTCCCCGCTGGCACCTTTGCTGTGGCAGCAAAAGCTGGACGTTTGTCTTTTTTGCTCCTGAGGTTGCCGAAAGCGAAAACAGGTGCTTTTGAGGATGGAGTCCGCAGGAAAGCAGAGAGGGCCAAATTGTCTGGGGCATTTGAAAGAGTTCCAGGAGGCAGTGAGAACCAGCATTACTTTTCCCCGCTGGCACCTTTGCTGTGGCAGCAAAAGCTGGACGTTTATCTTTTTTGCTCCTGAGGTTGCCGAAAGCGAAAACAGGTGCTTTTGAGGATGGAGTCCGCAGGAAAGCAGAGAGGGCCAAATTGTCTGGGGCATTTGAATAGGTTCCAGGAGGCAATGACGACCAGCATTACTTTTCCCCGCTGGCACCTTTGCTGTGGCAGCAAAAGCTGGATGTTTGTCTTTTTTGCTCTGGAGGCTGCCGAAAGCGAGAAGTGGTGCTTTTGAGGATGGAGTCCGCAGGAAAGCAGAGAGGGCCAAATTGTCTGGGGCATTTGAAAGGGTTCCAGGAGGCAGTGAGAACCAGAATTACTTTTGCCCGCTGGCACCTTTGCTGTGGCAGCAAAACCTGGACGTTTGTCTTTTTTGCTCCGGAGGTTGCCGAAAGCGAAAACAGGTGCTTTTGAGGATGGAGTCCGCAGGAAAGTAGAGAGGGCCAAATTGTCTGGGGCATTTGAAAGGGTTCCAGGAGGCAGTGAGAACCAGCATTACTTTTGCCCGCTGGCACCTTTGCTGTGGCAGCAAAAGCTGGACGTTTGTCTTTTTTGCTCCTGAGGATGCCGAAAGCGAAAACAGGTACTGTTGAGGATGGAGTCCGCAGGAAAGCAGAGAGGGCCAAATTGTCTGTGGCATTTGAAGAGGTTCCAGGAGGCAGTGAGAACCAGCATTACTTTTCGCCGCTGGCACCTTTGCTGTGGCAGCAAAAGCTGGACGTTTGTCTTTTTTGCTCCTGAGGTTGCCGAAAGCGAAAACAGGTGCTTTTGAGGATGGAGTCCGCAGGAAAGCAGAGAGGGCCAAATTGTCTGTTGCATTTGAAAGAGTTCCAGGAGGTAGTGAGAACCAGCATTACTTTTCCCCGCTGACACCTTTGCTGTGGCAGCAAAAGCTGGACGTTTGTCTTTTTTGCTCCGGAGGCTGCCGAAAGGGAAAGCAGGTGCTTTTGAGGATGGAGTCCGCAGGAAAGCAGAGAGGGCCAAATTGTCTGTGGCATTTGAAGAGGTTCCAGGAGGCAATGAGGACCAGCATCACTTTTCCCCGCTGGCACCTTTGCTGTGGCAGCAAAAGCTGGACGTTTGTCTTTTTTGCTCCTGAGGTTGCCGAAAGCGAAAACAGGTGCTTTTGAGGATGGAGTCCGCAGGAAAGCAGAGAGGGCCAAATTGTCTGTGGCATTTGAAGAGGTTCCAGGAGGCAATGAGGACCAGCATTACTTTTCCCCGCTGGCACCTTTGCTGTGGCAGCAAAAGCTGGACGTTTGTCTTTTTTGCTCCTGAGGCTGCCGAAAGCGAAAACAGGTGCTTTTGAGGATGGAGTACGCAGGAAAGCAGAGAGGGCCAAATTGTCTGTGGCATTTGAAAGAGTTCCAGGAGGCAGTGAGAACCAGCATTACTTTTCTTGGCTGGCACCTTTGCTGTGGCAGCAAAAGCTGGACGTTTGTCTTTTTTGCTCCGGAGGCTGCCGAAAGCGAAAACAGGTGCTTTTGAGGATGGAGTCCGCAGGAAAGCAGAGAGGGCCAAATTGTCTGGGGCATTTGAAAGGGTTCCAGGAGGCAGTGAGAACCAGCATTATTTTTTCCCGCTGGCACCTTTGCTGTGGCAGCAAAAGCTGGACGTTTATCTTTTTTGCTCCTGAGGTTGCCGAAAGCGAAAACAGGTGCTTTTGAGGATGGAGTCCGCAGGAAAGCAGAGAGGGCCAAATTGTCTGTGGCATTTGAAGAGGTTCCAGGAGGCAATGAGGACCAGCATTACTTTTCCCCGCTGGCACCTTTGCTGTGGCAGCAAAACCTGGACGTTTGTCGTTTTTGCTCCTGAGGTTGCCGAAAGCGAAAACAGGTGCTTTTGAGGATGGAGTCCGCAGGAAAGCAGAGAGGGCCAAATTGTCTGGGGCATTTGAAAGAGTTCCAGGAGGCAGTGAGAACCAGCATTACTTTTCCCCGCTGGCACCTTTGCTGTGGCAGCAAAAGCTGGATGTTTGTCTTTTTTGCTCTGGAGGCTGCCGAAAGCGAAAACAGGTGCTTTTGAGGATGGAGTCCGCAGGAAAGCAGAGAGGGCCAAATGGTCTGGGGCATTTGAAAGGGTTCCAGGAGGCAGTGAGAACCAGCATTACTTTTCCCCGCTGGCACCTCTGCTGTGGCAGCAATAGCTGGACGTTTGTCTTTTTTGCTCCGGAGGATGCCGAAAGCGAAAACAGGTGCTTTTGAGGATGGAGTCCGCAGGAAAGCAGAGAGGGCCAAATTGTCTGGGGCATTTGAAAGGGTTCTAGGAGGTAGTGAGAACCAGCATTACTTTTCCCCTCTGGCACCTTTGCTGTGACAGCAAAAGCTGGACGTTTGTCTTTTTTGCTCTGGAGGCTGCCGAAAGCGAAAACAGGTGCTTTTGAGGATGGAGTCCGCAGGAAAGCAGAGAGGGCCAAATTGTCTGTGGCTTTTGAAGAGGTTCCAGGAGGCAATGAGGACCAGCATTACTTTTCCCCGCTGGCACCTTTGCTGTGGCAGCAAAAGCTGGATGTTTGTCTTTTTTGCTCTGGAGCCTGCCGAAAGCGAAAAGTGGTGCTTTTGAGGATGGAGTCCGCAGGAAAGCAGAGAGGGCCAAATTGTCTGGGGCATTTGAAAGGGTTCCAGGAGGCAGTGAGAACCAGCATTACTTTTGCCCGCTGGCACCTTTGCTGTGGCAGCAAAACCTGGACGTTTGTCTTTTTTGCTCCGGAGGTTGCCGAAAGCGAAAACAGGTGCTTTTGAGGATGGAGTCCGCAGGAAAGTAGAGAGGGCCAAATTGTCTGTGGCATTTGAAAGGGTTCCAGGAGGCAGTGAGAACCAGCATTACTTTTCCCCGCTGGCACCTTTGCTGTGGCAGCAAAAGCTGGACGTTTGTCTTTTTTGCTCCTGAGGTTGCCGAAAGCGAAAACAGGTGTTTTTGAGGATGGAGTCCGCAGGAAAGCAGAGAGGGCCAAATTGTCTGTGGCATTTGAAAGAGTTCCAGGAGGCAGTGAGAACCAGCATTACTTTTCCCCGCTGGCACCTCTGCTGTGGCAGCAAAAGCTGGACGTTTGTCTTTTTTGCTCCTGAGGCTGCCGAAAGTGAAAACAGGTGCTTTTGAGGATGGAGTCCGCAGGAAAGCAGAGAGGGCCAAATTGTCTGGGGCATTTGAAAGAGTTCCAGGAGGCAGTGAGAACCAGCATTACTTTTGCCCGCTGGCACCTTTGCTGTGGCAGCAAAACCTGGACGTTTGTCTTTTTTGCTCCTGAGGTTGCCGAAAGCGAAAACAGGTGCTTTTGAGGATGGAGTCCGCAGGAAAGCAGAGAGGGCCAAATTGTCTGTGGCATTTGAAGAGGTTCCAGGAGGCAATGAGGACCAGCATAACTTTTCCCCGCTGGCACCTTTGCTGTGGCAGCAAAAGCTGGACGTTTGTCTTTTTTGCTTCTGAGGTTGCCGAAAGAGAAAACAGGTACTGTTGAGGATGGAGTCCGCAGGAAAGCAGAGAGGGCCAAATTGTCTGTGGCATTTGAAGAGGTTCCAGGACGCAGTGAGAACCAGCATTACTTTTCATAGCTGGCACCTTTGCTGTGGCAGCAAAAGCTGGACGTTTGTCTTTTTTGCTCCTGAGGTTGCCGAAAGCGAAAACAGGTGCTTTTGAGGATGGAGTCCGCAGGAAAGCAGAGAGGGCCAAATTGTCTGTTGCATTTGAAAGAGTTCCAGGAGGTAGTGAGAACCAGCATTACTTTTCCCCGCTGGCACCTTTGCTGTGGCAGCAAAAGCTGGACGTTTGTCTTTTTTGCTCTGGAGGCTGCCGAAAGCGAAAACAGGTGCTTTTGAGGATGGAGTCCGCAGGAAAGCAGAGAGGGCCAAATTGTCTGTGGCATTTGAAGAGGTTCCAGGAGGCAATGAGGACCAGCATCACTTTTCCCCGCTGGCACCTTTGCTGTGGCAGCAAAAGCTGGACGTTTGTCTTTTTTGCTCCTGAGGTTGCCGAAAGCGAAAACAGGTGCTTTTGAGGATGGAGTCCGCAGGAAAGCAGAGAGGGCCAAATTGTCTGGGGCATTTGAAAGAGTTCCAGGAGGCAGTGAGAACCAGCATTACTTTTCCCCGCTGGCACCTTTGCTGTGGCAGCAAAAGCTGGACGTTTATCTTTTTTGCTCCTGAGGTTGCCGAAAGCGAAAACAGGTGCTTTTGAGGATGGAGTCCGCAGGAAAGCAGAGAGGGCCAAATTGTCTGTGGCATTTGAAGAGGTTCCAGGAGGCAATGAGGACCAGCATTACTTTTCCCCGCTGGCACCTTTGCTGTGGCAGCAAAAGCTGGATGTTTGTCTTTTTTGCTCTGGAGGCTGCCGAAAGCGAGAAGTGGTGCTTTTGAGGATGGAGTCCGCAGGAAAGCAGAGAGGGCCAAATTGTCTGGGGCATTTGAAAGGGTTCCAGGAGGCAGTGAGAACCAGCATTACTTTTGCCCGCTGGCACCTTTGCTGTGGCAGCAAAAGCTGGACGTTTTTCTTTTTTGCTCCTGAGGTTGCCGAAAGCGAAAACAGGTGCTTTTGAGGATGGAGTCCGCAGGAAAGTAGAGAGGGCCAAATTGTCTGGGGCATTTGAAAGGGTTCCAGGAGGCAGTGAGAACCAGCATTACTTTTCCCCGCTGGCACCTTTGCTGTGGCAGCAAAAGCTGGACGTTTGTCTTTTTTGCTCCTGAGGATGCCGAAAGCGAAAACAGGTACTGTTGAGGATGGAGTCCGCAGGAAAGCAGAGAGGGCCAAATTGTCTGTGGCATTTGAAGAGGTTCCAGGAGGCAGTGAGAACCAGCATTACTTTTCTTGGCTGGCACCTTTGCTGTGGCAGCAAAAGCTGGACGTTTGTCTTTTTTGCTCCTGAGGTTGCCGAAAGCGAAAACAGGTGCTTTTGAGGATGGAGTCCGCAGGAAAGCAGAGAGGGCCAAATTGTCTGTTGCATTTGAAAGAGTTCCAGGAGGTAGTGAGAACCAGCATTACTTTTCCCCGCTGGCACCTTTGCTGTGGCAGCAAAAGCTGGACGTTTGTCTTTTTTGCTCCGGAGGCTGCCGAAAGGGAAAACAGGTGCTTTTGAGGATGGAGTCCGCAGGAAAGCAGAGAGGGCCAAATTGTCTGTGGCATTTGAAGAGGTTCCAGGAGGCAATGAGGACCAGCATCACTTTTCCCCGCTGGCACCTTTGCTGTGGCAGCAAAAGCTGGACGTTTGTCTTTTTTGCTCCTGAGGTTGCCGAAAGCGAAAACAGGTGCTTTTGAGGATGGAGTCCGCAGGAAAGCAGAGAGGGCCAAATTGTCTGTGGCATTTGAAGAGGTTCCAGGAGGCAATGAGGACCAGCATTACTTTTGCCCGCTGGCACCTTTGCTGTGGCAGCAAAAGCTGGACGTTTGTCTTTTTTGCTCCTGAGGCTGCCGAAAGCGAAAACAGGTGCTTTTGAGGATGGAGTCCGCAGGAAAGCAGAGAGGGCCAAATTGTCTGTGGCATTTGAAAGAGTTCCAGGAGGCAGTGAGAACCAGCATTACTTTTCTTGGCTGGCACCTTTGCTGTGGCAGCAAAAGCTGGACGTTTGTCTTTTTTGCTCCGGAGGCTGCCGAAAGCGAAAACAGGTGCTTTTGAGGATGGAGTCCGCAGGAAAGCAGAGAGGGCCAAATTGTCTGGGGCATTTGAAAGGGTTCCAGGAGGCAGTGAGAACCAGCATTACTTTTCCCCGGTGGCACCTCTGCTGTGGCAGCAAAACCTGGACGTTTGTCGTTTTTGCTCCTGAGGTTGCCGAAAGCGAAAACAGGTGCTTTTGAGGATGGAGTCCGCAGGAAAGCAGAGAGGGCCAAATTGTCTGGGGCATTTGAAAGAGTTCCAGGAGGCAGTGAGAACCAGCATTACTTTTTCCCGCTGGCACCTTTGCTGTGGCAGCAAAAGCTGGATGTTTGTCTTTTTTGCTCTGGAGGCTGCCGAAAGCGAAAACAGGTGCTTTTGAGGATGGAGTCCGCAGGAAAGCAGAGAGGGCCAAATTGTCTGTGGCTTTTGAAGAGGTTCCAGGAGGCAATGAGGACCAGCATTACTTTTCCCCGCTGGCACCTTTGCTGTGGCAGCAAAAGCTGGATGTTTGTCTTTTTTGCTCTGGAGGCTGCCGAAAGCGAAAAGTGGTGCTTTTGAGGATGGAGTCCGCAGGAAAGCAGAGAGGGCCAAATTGTCTGGGGCATTTGAAAGGGTTCCAGGAGGCAGTGAGAACCAGCATTACTTTTGCCCGCTGGCACCTTTGCTGTGGCAGCAAAACCTGGACGTTTGTCTTTTTTGCTCCGGAGGTTGCCGAAAGCGAAAACAGGTGCTTTTGAGGATGGAGTCCGCAGGAAAGTAGAGAGGGCCAAATTGTCTGTGGCATTTGAAAGGGTTCCAGGAGGCAGTGAGAACCAGCATTACTTTTCCCCGCTGGCACCTTTGCTGTGGCAGCAAAAGCTGGATGTTTGTCTTTTTTGCTCCTGAGGATGCCGAAAGCGAAAACAGGTGCTTTTGAGGATGGAGTCCGCAGGAAAGCAGAGAGGGCCAAATTGTCTGGGGCATTTGAAAGAGTTCCAGGAGGCAGTGAGAACCAGCATTACTTTTCCCCGGTGGCACCTCTGCTGTGGCAGCAAAAGCTGGACGTTTGTCTTTTTTGCTCCGGAGCCTGCCGAAAGCGAAAACACGTGCTTTTGAGGATGGAGTCCGCAGGAAAGCAGAGAGGGCCAAATTGTCTGTGGCATTTGAAGAAGTTCCAGGAGGCAATGAGGACCAGCATTACTTTTGCCCGCTGGCACCTTTGCTGTGGCAGCAAAACCTGGACGTTTGTCTTTTTTGCTTCTGAGGTTGCCGAAAGAGAAAACAGGTACTGTTGAGGATGGAGTCCGCAGGAAAGCAGAGAGGGCCAAATTGTCTGGGGCATTTGAACAGGTTCCAGGACGCAGTGAGAACCAGCATTACTTTTCATAGCTGGCACCTTTGCTGTGGCAGCAAAAGCTGGACGTTTGTCTTTTTTGCTCCGGAGGCTGCCGAAAGCGAAAACAGGTGCTTTTGAGGATGGAGTCCGCAGGAAAGCAGAGAGGGCCAAATTGTCTGGGGCATTTGAAAGGGTTCCAGGAGGCAGTGAGAACCAGCATTACTTTTGCCCGCTGGCACCTTTGCTGTGGCAGCAAAAGCTGGACGTTTTTCTTTTTTGCTCCTGAGGTTGCCGAAAGCGAAAACAGGTGCTTTTGAGGATGGAGTCCGCAGGAAAGCAGAGAGGGCCAAATTGTCTGGGGCATTTGAAGAGGTTCCAGGAGGCAATGAGGACCAGCATTACTTTTGCCCGCTGGCACCTTTGCTGTGGCAGCAAAAGCTGGATGTTTGTCTTTTTTGCTCTGGAGGCTGCCGAAAGCGAAAAGTGGTGCTTTTGAGGATGGAGTCCGCAGGAAAGCAGAGAGGGCCAAATTGTCTGTGGCATTTGAAGAGGTTCCAGGAGGCAGTGAGAACCAGCATTACTTTTGCCCGCTGGCACCTTTGCTGTGGCAGCAAAACCTGGACGTTTGTCTTTTTTGCTCCGGAGGTTGCCGAAAGCGAAAACAGGTGCTTTTGAGGATGGAGTCCGCAGGAAAGTAGAGAGGGCCAAATTGTCTGTGGCATTTGAAAGGGTTCCAGGAGGCAGTGAGAACCAGCATTACTTTTCCCCGCTGGCACCTTTGCTGTGGCAGCAAAACCTGGACGTTTGTCTTTTTTGCTCCTGAGGCTGCCGAAAGCGAAAACAGGTGCTTTTGAGGATGGAGTCCGCAGGAAAGCAGAGAGGGCCAAATTGTCTGGGGCATTTGAAAGGGTTCTAGGGTAGTGAGAACCAGCATTACTTTTCCCCGCTGGCACCTTTGCTGTGGCAGCAAAAGCTGGACGTTTGTCTTTTTTGCTCTGGAGGCTGCCGAAAGCGAAAAGTGGTGCTTTTGAGGATGGAGTCCGCAGGAAAGCAGAGAGGGCCAAATTGTCTGGGGCATTTGAAAGGGTTCCAGGAGGCAGTGAGAACCAGCATTACTTTTGCCCGCTGGCACCTTTGCTGTGGCAGCAAAACCTGGACGTTTGTCTTTTTTGCTCCTGAGGTTGCCGAAAGCGAAAACAGGTGCTTTTGAGGATGGAGTCCGCAGGAAAGCAGAGAGGGCCAAATTGTCTGTGGCATTTGAAGAGGTTCCAGGAGGCAATGAGGACCAGCATAACTTTTCCCGGCTGGCACCTTTGCTGTGGCAGCAAAACCTGGACGTTTGTCTTTTTTGCTTCTGAGGCTGCCGAAAGAGAAAACAGGTACTGTTGAGGAAGGAGTCCGCAGGAAAGCAGAGAGGGCCAAATTGTCTGTGGCATTTGAAGAGGTTCCAGGACGCAGTGAGAACCAGCATTACTTTTCCCCGCTGGCACCTTTGCTGTGGCAGCAAAACCTGGACGTTTGTCTTTTTTGCTCCTGAGGCTGCCGAAAGCGAAAACAGGTGCTTTTGAGGATGGAGTCCGCAGGAAAGCAGAGAGTGCCAAATTGTCTGTGGCATTTGAAAGAGTTCCAGGAGGCAGTGAGAACCAGCATTACTTTTCTTGGCTGGCACCTTTGCTGTGGCAGCAAAAGCTGGACGTTTGTCTTTTTTGCTCCGGAGGCTGCCGAAAGCGAAAACAGGTGCTTTTGAGGATGGAGTCCGCAGGAAAGCAGAGAGGGCCAAATTGTCTGGGGCATTTGAAAGGGTTCCAGGAGGCAGTGAGAACCAGCATTACTTTTGCCCGCTGGCACCTTTGCTGTGGCAGGAAAACCTGGACGTTTGTCTTTTTTTCTCTGGAGGCTGCCGAAAGCGAAAACAGGTGCTTTTGAGGATGGAGTCCGCAGGAAAGCAGAGAGGGCCAAATTGTCTGTGGCATTTGAAGAGGTTCCAGGAGGCAGTGAGGACCAGCATTACTTTTCCCCGCTGGCACCTTTGCTGTGGCAGCAAAAGCTGGACGTTTGTCTTTTTTGCTCCTGAGGCTGCCGAAAGCGAAAACAGGTGCTTTTGAGGATGGAGTCCGCAGGAAAGCAGAGAGGGCCAAATGGTCTGGGGCATTTGAAAGGGTTCCAGGAGGCAGTGAGAACCAGCATTACTTTTCCCCGCTGGCACCTCTGCTGTGGCAGCAATAGCTGGACGTTTGTCTTTTTTGCTCCGGAGGATGCCGAAAGCGAAAACAGGTGCTTTTGAGGATGGAGTCCGCAGGAAAGCAGAGAGGGCCAAATTGTCTGGGGCATTTGAAAGGGTTCTAGGAGGTAGTGAGAACCAGCATTACTTTTCCCCGCTGGCACCTTTGCTGTGGCAGCAAAAGCTGGACGTTTGTCTTTTTTGCTCTGGAGGCTGCCGAAAGGGAAAACAGGTGCTTTTGAGGATGGAGTCCGCAGGAAAGCAGAGAGGGCCAAATTGTCTGTGGCTTTTGAAGAGGTTCCAGGAGGCAATGATTACCAGCATTACTTTTCCCCGCTGGCACCTTTGCTGTGGCAGCAAAAGCTGGATGTTTGTCTTTTTTGCTCTGGAGGCTGCCGAAAGCGAAAAGTGGTGCTTTTGAGGATGGAGTCCGCAGGAAAGCAGAGAGGGCCAAATTGTCTGGGGCATTTGAAAGGGTTCCAGGAGGCAGTGAGAACCAGCATTACTTTTGCCCGCTGGCACCTTTGCTGTGGCAGCAAAACCTGGACGTTTGTCTTTTTTGCTCCGGAGGTTGCCGAAAGCGAAAACAGGTGCTTTTGAGGATGGAGTCCGCAGGAAAGTAGAGAGGGCCAAATTGTCTGTGGCATTTGAAAGGGTTCCAGGAGGCAGTGAGAACCAGCATTACTTTTCCCCGCTGGCACCTTTGCTGTGGCAGCAAAAGCTGGACGTTTGTCTTTTTTGCTCCTGAGGTTCCCGAAAGCGAAAACAGGTGTTTTTGAGGATGGAGTCCGCAGGAAAGCAGAGAGGGCCAAATTGTCTGGGGCATTTGAAAGAGTTCCAGGAGGCAGTGAGAACCAGCATTACTTTTCCCCGCTGGCACCTCTGCTGTGGCAGCAAAAGCTGGACGTTTGTCTTTTTTGCTCCTGAGGATGCCGAAAGCGAAAACAGGTGCTTTTGAGGATGGAGTCCACAGGAAAGCAGAGAGGGCCAAATTGTCTGGGGCATTTGAAAGAGTTCCAGGAGGCAGTGAGAACCAGCATTACTTTTCCCCGGTGGCACCTCTGCTGTGGCAGCAAAAGCTGGATGTTTGTCTTTTTTGCTCCTGAGGATGCCGAAAGCGAAAACAGGTGCTTTTGAGGATGGAGTCCGCAGGAAAGCAGAGAGGGCCAAATTGTCTGTTGCATTTGAAAGAGTTCCAGGAGGTAGTGAGAACCAGCATTACTTTTCATAGCTGGCACCTTTGCTGTGGCAGCAAAACCTGGACGTTTGTCTTTTTTGCTCCTGAGGTTGCCGAAAGCGAAAACAGGTGCTTTTGAGGATGGAGTCCGCAGAAAAGCAGAGAGGGCCAAATTGTCTGTTGCATTTGAAAGAGTTCCAGGAGGTAGTGAGAACCAGCATTACTTTTCCCCGCTGGCACCTTTGCTGTGGCAGCAAAAGCTGGACGTTTGTCTTTTTTGCTCCGGAGGCTGCCGAAAGGGAAAACAGGTGCTTTTGAGGATGGAGTCCGCAGGAAAGCAGAGAGGGCCAAATTGTCTGTGGCATTTGAAGAGGTTCCAGGAGGCAATGAGGACCAGCATCACTTTTCCCCGCTGGCACCTTTGCTGTGGCAGCAAAAGCTGGACGTTTGTCTTTTTTGCTCCTGAGGTTGCCGAAAGCGAAAACAGGTGCTTTTGAGGATGGAGTCCGCAGGAAAGCAGAGAGGGCCAAATTGTCTGTGGCATTTGAAAGAGTTCCAGGAGGCAGTGAGAACCAGCATTACTTTTCTTGGCTGGCACCTTTGCTGTGGCAGCAAAAGCTGGACGTTTGTCTTTTTTGCTCCGGAGGCTGCCGAAAGCGAAAACAGGTGCTTTTGAGGATGGAGTCCGCAGGAAAGCAGAGAGGGCCAAATTGTCTGGGGCATTTGAAAGGGTTCCAGGAGGCAGTGAGAACCAGCATTACTTTTGCCCGCTGGCACCTTTGCTGTGGCAGGAAAACTTGGACGTTTGTCTTTTTTGCTCCTGAGGTTGCCGAAAGCGAAAACAGGTGCTTTTGAGGATGGAGTCCGCAGAAAAGCAGAGAGGGCCAAATTGTCTGTTGCATTTGAAAGAGTTCCAGGAGGTAGTGAGAACCAGCATCACTTTTCCCCGCTGGCACCTTTGCTGTGGCAGCAGAAGCTGGACGTTTGTCTTTTTTGCTCCTGAGGTTGCCGAAAGCGAAAACAGGTGCTTTTGAGGATGGAGTCCGCAGGAAAGCAGAGAGGGCCAAATTGTCTGTGGCATTTGAAGAGGTTCCAGGAGGCAGTGAGGACCAGCATTACTTTTCCCCGCTGGCACCTTTGCTGTGGCAGCAAAAGCTGGACGTTTGTCTTTTTTGCTCCGGAGGCTGCCGAAAGCGAAAACAGGTGCTTTTGAGGATGGAGTCCGTAGGAAAGCAGAGAGGGCCAAATAGTCTGTGGCATTTGAACGGGTTCTAGGAGGTAGTGAGAACCAGCATTACTTTTCGCCGCTGGCACCTTTGCTGTGGCAGCAAAAGCTGGACGTTTGTCTTTTTTGCTCTGGAGGCTGCCGAAAGCGAAAACAGGTGCTTTTGAGGATGGAGTCCGCAGGAAAGCAGAGAGGGCCAAATGGTCTGGGGCATTTGAAAGGGTTCCAGGAGGCAGTGAGAACCAGCATTACTTTTCCCCGCTGGCACCTCTGCTGTGGCAGCAATAGCTGGACGTTTGTCTTTTTTGCTCCGGAGGATGCCGAAAGCGAAAACAGGTGCTTTTGAGGATGGAGTCCGCAGGAAAGCAGAGAGGGCCAAATTGTCTGTGGCATTTGAAGAGGTTCCAGGAGGCAATGAGGACCAGCATCACTTTTCCCCGCTGGCACCTTTGCTGTGGCAGCAAAAGCTGGACGTTTGTCTTTTTTGCTCCGGAGGTTGCCGAAAGCGAAAACAGGTGCTTTTGAGGATGGAGACCGCAGGAAAGCAGAGAGGGCCAAATTGTCTGTGGCATTTGAAAGAGTTCCAGGAGGCAGTGAGAACCAGCATTACTTTTCTTGGCTGGCACCTCTGCTGTGGCAGCAAAAGCTGGACGTTTGTCTTTTTTGCTCCGGAGGCTGCCGAAAGCGAAAACAGGTGCTTTTGAGGATGGAGTCCGCAGGAAAGCAGAGAGGGCCAAATTGTCTGGGGCATTTGAAAGGGTTCCAGGAGGCAGTGAGAACCAGCATTACTTTTGCCCGCTGGCACCTTTGCTGTGGCAGGAAAACTTGGACGTTTGTCTTTTTTGCTCCTGAGGTTGCCGAAAGCGAAAACAGGTGCTTTTGAGGATGGAGTCCGCAGAAAAGCAGAGAGGGCCAAATTGTCTGTTGCATTTGAAAGAGTTCCAGGAGGTAGTGAGAACCAGCATCACTTTTCCCCGCTGGCACCTTTGCTGTGGCAGCAGAAGCTGGACGTTTGTCTTTTTTGCTCCTGAGGTTGCCGAAAGCGAAAACAGGTGCTTTTGAGGATGGAGTCCGCAGGAAAGCAGAGAGGGCCAAATTGTCTGTGGCATTTGAAGAGGTTCCAGGAGGCAGTGAGGACCAGCATTACTTTTCCCCGCTGGCACCTTTGCTGTGGCAGCAAAAGCTGGACGTTTGTCTTTTTTGCTCCGGAGGCTGCCGAAAGCGAAAACAGGTGCTTTTGAGGATGGAGTCCGTAGGAAAGCAGAGAGGGCCAAATAGTCTGTGGCATTTGAACGGGTTCTAGGAGGTAGTGAGAACCAGCATTACTTTTCGCCGCTGGCACCTTTGCTGTGGCAGCAAAAGCTGGACGTTTGTCTTTTTTGCTCTGGAGGCTGCCGAAAGCGAAAACAGGTGCTTTTGAGGATGGAGTCCGCAGGAAAGCAGAGAGGGCCAAATGGTCTGGGGCATTTGAAAGGGTTCCAGGAGGCAGTGAGAACCAGCATTACTTTTCCCCGCTGGCACCTCTGCTGTGGCAGCAATAGCTGGACGTTTGTCTTTTTTGCTCCGGAGGATGCCGAAAGCGAAAACAGGTGCTTTTGAGGATGGAGTCCGCAGGAAAGCAGAGAGGGCCAAATTGTCTGTGGCATTTGAAGAGGTTCCAGGAGGCAATGAGGACCAGCATCACTTTTCCCCGCTGGCACCTTTGCTGTGGCAGCAAAAGCTGGACGTTTGTCTTTTTTGCTCCGGAGGTTGCCGAAAGCGAAAACAGGTGCTTTTGAGGATGGAGTCCGCAGGAAAGCAGAGAGGGCCAAATTGTCTGTGGCATTTGAAAGAGTTCCAGGAGGCAGTGAGAACCAGCATTACTTTTCTTGGCTGGCACCTCTGCTGTGGCAGCAAAAGCTGGACGTTTGTCTTTTTTGCTCCGGAGGCTGCCGAAAGCGAAAACAGGTGCTTTTGAGGATGGAGTCCGCAGGAAAGCAGAGAGGGCCAAATTGTCTGGGGCATTTGAAAGGGTTCCAGGAGGCATTGAGAACCAGCATTACTTTTGCCCGCTGGCACCTTTGCTGTGGCAGGAAAACCTGGACGTTTGTCTTTTTTGCTCCTGAGGTTGCCGAAAGCGAAAAGAGGTGCTTTTGAGGATGGAGTCCGCAGGAAAGCAGAGAGGGCCAAATTGTCTGTGGCATTTGAAGAGGTTCCAGGAGGCAATGAGGACCAGCATCACTTTTCCCCGCTGGCACCTTTGCTGTGGCAGCTGAAGCTGGACGTTTGTCTTTTTTGCTCCTGAGGTTGCCGAAAGCGAAAACAGGTGCTTTTGAGGATGCAGTCCGCAGGAAAGCAGAGAGTGCCAAATTGTCTGTGGCATTTGAAGAGGGTCCAGGAGGCAGTGAGGACCAGCATTACTTTTCCCCGCTGGCACCTTTGCTGTGGCAGCAAAAGCTGGACGTTTGTCTTTTTTGCTCCTGAGGATGCCGAAAGCGAAAACAGGTGTTTTTGAGGATGGAGTCCGTAGGAAAGCAGAGAGGGCCAAATAGTCTGTGGCATTTGAACGGGTTCTAGGAGGTAGTGAGAACCAGCATTACTTTTCGCCGCTGGCAACTTTGCTGTGGCAGCAAAAGCTGGACGTTTGTCTTTTTTGCTCTGGAGGCTGCCGAAAGGGAAAACAGGTGCTTTTGAGGATGGAGTCCGCAGGAAAGCAGAGAGGGCCAAATTGTCTGTGGCATTTGAAGAGGTTCCAGGAGGCAATGAGGACCAGCATCACTTTTCCCCGCTGGCACCTTTGCTGTGGCAGCAAAAGCTGCACGTTTGTCTTTTTTGCTCCTGAGGTTGCCGAAAGCGAAAACAGGTGCTTTTGAGGATGGAGTCCGCAGGAAAGCAGAGAGGGCCAAATTGTCTGTGGCATTTGAAAGAGTTCCAGGAGGCAGTGAGAACCAGCATTACTTTTCTTGGCTGGCACCTTTGCTGTGGCAGCAAAAGCTGGACGTTTGTCTTTTTTGCTCCGGAGGCTGCCGAAAGCGAAAACAGGTCCTTTTGAGGATGGAGTCCGCAGGAAAGCAGAGAGGGCCAAATTGTCTGGGGCATTTGAAAGGGTTCCAGGAGGCAGTGAGAACCAGCATTACTTTTGCCCGCTGGCACCTTTGCTGTGGCAGGAAAACTTGGACGTTTGTCTTTTTTGCTCCTGAGGTTGCCGAAAGCGAAAACAGGTGCTTTTGAGGATGGAGTCCGCAGGAAAGCAGAGAGGGCCAAATTGTCTGTGGCATTTGAAGAGGTTCCAGGAGGCAATGAGGACCAGCATCACTTTTCCCCGCTGGCACCTTTGCTGTGGCAGCAGAAGCTGGACGTTTGTCTTTTTTGCTCCTGAGGTTGCCGAAAGCGAAAACAGGTGCTTTTGAGGATGGAGTCCTCAGGAAAGCAGAGAGGGCCAAATTGTCTGTGGCATTTGAAGAGGTTCCAGGAGGCAGTGAGGACCAGCATTACTTTTCCCCGCTGGCACCTTTGCTGTGGCAGCAAAAGCTGGACGTTTGTCTTTTTTGCTCCGGAGGCTGCCGAAAGCGAAAACAGGTGCTTTTGAGGATGGAGTCCGTAGGAAAGCAGAGAGGGCCAAATAGTCTGTGGCATTTGAACGGGTTCTAGGAGGTAGTGAGAACCAGCATTACTTTTCGCCGCTGGCACCTTTGCTGTGGCAGCAAAAGCTGGACGTTTGTCTTTTTTGCTCTGGAGGCTGCCGAAAGCGAAAACAGGTGCTTTTGAGGATGGAGTCCGCAGGAAAGCAGAGAGGGCCAAATGGTCTGGTGCATTTGAAAGGGTTCCAGGAGGCAGTGAGAACCAGCATTACTTTTCCTTGCTGGCACCTCTGCTGTGGCAGCAATAGCTGGACGTTTGTCTTTTTTGCTCCGGAGGATGCCGAAAGCGAAAACAGGTGCTTTTGAGGATGGAGTCCGCAGGAAAGCAGAGAGGGCCAAATTGTCTGTGGCATTTGAAGAGGTTCCAGGAGGCAATGAGGACCAGCATCACTTTTCCCCGCTGGCACCTTTGCTGTGGCAGCAAAAGCTGGACGTTTGTCTTTTTTGCTCCGGAGGTTGCCGAAAGCGAAAACAGGTGCTTTTGAGGATGGAGTCCGCAGGAAAGCAGAGAGGGCCAAATTGTCTGTGGCATTTGAAAGAGTTCCAGGAGGCAGTGAGAACCAGCATTACTTTTCTTGGCTGGCACCTCTGCTGTGGCAGCAAAACCTGGACGTTTGTCTTTTTTGCTCCGGAGGCTGCCGAAAGCGAAAACAGGTGCTTTTGAGGATGGAGTCCGCAGGAAAGCAGAGAGGGCCAAATTGTCTGGGGCATTTGAAAGGGTTCCAGGAGGCATTGAGAACCAGCATTACTTTTGCCCGCTGGCACCTTTGCTGTGGCAGGAAAACCTGGACGTTTGTCTTTTTTGCTCCTGAGGTTGCCGAAAGCGAAAACAGGTGCTTTTGAGGATGGAGTCCGCAGGAAAGCAGAGAGGGCCAAATTGTCTGTGGCATTTGAAGAGGTTCCAGGAGGCAATGAGGACCAGCATCACTTTTCCCCGCTGGCACCTTTGCTGTGGCAGCTGAAGCTGGACGTTTGTCTTTTTTGCTCCTGAGGTTGCCGAAAGCGAAAACAGGTGCTTTTGAGGATGCAGTCCGCAGGAAAGCAGAGAGTGCCAAATTGTCTGTGGCATTTGAAGAGGGTCCAGGAGGCAGTGAGGACCAGCATTACTTTTCCCCGCTGGCACCTTTGCTGTGGCAGCAAAAGCTGGACGTTTGTCTTTTTTGCTCCGGAGGTTGCCGAAAGCGAAAACAGGTGTTTTTGAGGATGGAGTCCGTAGGAAAGCAGAGAGGGCCAAATAGTCTGTGGCATTTGAACGGGTTCTAGGAGGTAGTGAGAACCAGCATTACTTTTCGCCGCTGGCAACTTTGCTGTGGCAGCAAAAGCTGGACGTTTGTCTTTTTTGCTCTGGAGGCTGCCGAAAGCGAAAACAGGTGCTTTTGAGGATGGAGTCCGCAGGAAAGCAGAGAGGGCCAAATGGTCTGGGGCATTTGAAAGGGTTCCAGGAGGCAGTGAGAACCAGCATTACTTTTGCCCGCTGGCACCTCTGCTGTGGCAGCAATAGCTGGACGTTTGTCTTTTTTGCTCCGGAGGCTGACGAAAGCGAAAACAGGTGCTTTTGAGGATGGAGTCCGCAGGAAAGCAGAGAGTGCCAAATTGTCTGTGGCATTTTAAGAGGTTCCAGGAGGCAATGAGGACCAGCATTACTTTTCCCCGCTGGCACCTTTGCTGTGGCAGCAAAAGCTGGACGTTTGTCTTTTTTGCTCCTGAGGTTGCCGAAAGCGAAAACAGGTGCTTTTGAGGATGGAGTCCGCAGGAAAGCAGAGAGGGCCAAATTGTCTGTGGCATTTGAAAGAGTTCCAGGAGGCAGTGAGAACCAGCATTACTTTTCTTGGCTGGCACCTTTGCTGTGGCAGCAAAAGCTGGACGTTTGTCTTTTTTGCTCCGGAGGCTGCCGAAAGCGAAAACAGGTGCTTTTGAGGATGGAGTCCGCAGGAAAGCAGAGAGGGCCAAATTGTCTGGGGCATTTGAAAGGGTTCCAGGAGGCAGTGAGAACCAGCATTACTTTTGCCCGCTGGCACCTTTGCTGTGGCAGGAAAACTTGGACGTTTGTCTTTTTTGCTCCTGAGGTTGCCGAAAGCGAAAACAGGTGCTTTTGAGGATGGAGTCCGCAGGAAAGCAGAGAGGGCCAAATTGTCTGTGGCATTTGAAGAGGTTCCAGGAGGCAATGAGGACCAGCATCACTTTTCCCCGCTGGCACCTTTGCTGTGGCAGCAGAAGCTGGACGTTTGTCTTTTTTGCTCCTGAGGTTGCCGAAAGCGAAAACAGGTGCTTTTGAGGATGGAGTCCGCAGGAAAGCAGAGAGGGCCAAATTGTCTGTGGCATTTGAAGAGGTTCCAGGAGGCAGTGAGGACCAGCATTACTTTTCCCCGCTGGCACCTTTGCTGTGGCAGCAAAAGCTGGACGTTTGTCTTTTTTGCTCCGGAGGCTGCCGAAAGCGAAAACAGGTGCTTTTGAGGATGGAGTCCGTAGGAAAGCAGAGAGGGCCAAATAGTCTGTGGCATTTGAACGGGTTCTAGGAGGTAGTGAGAACCAGCATTACTTTTCGCCGCTGGCACCTTTGCTGTGGCAGCAAAAGCTGGACGTTTGTCTTTTTTGCTCTGGAGGCTGCCGAAAGCGAAAACAGGTGCTTTTGAGGATGGAGTCCGCAGGAAAGCAGAGAGGGCCAAATGGTCTGGGGCATTTGAAAGGGTTCCAGGAGGCAGTGAGAACCAGCATTACTTTTCCCCGCTGGCACCTCTGCTGTGGCAGCAAAAGCTGGACGTTTGTCTTTTTTGCTCCGGAGGATGCCGAAAGCGAAAACAGGTGCTTTTGAGGATGGAGTCCGCAGGAAAGCAGAGAGGGCCAAATTGTCTGGGGCATTTGAAGAGGTTCCAGGAGGCAATGAGGACCAGCATCACTTTTCCCCGCTGGCACCTTTGCTGTGGCAGCAAAAGCTGGACGTTTGTCTTTTTTGCTCCGGAGGTTGCCGAAAGCGAAAACAGGTGCTTTTGAGGATGGAGTCCGCAGGAAAGCAGAGAGGGCCAAATTGTCTGTGGCATTTGAAAGAGTTCCAGGAGGCAGTGAGAACCAGCATTACTTTTCTTGGCTGGCACCTCTGCTGTGGCAGCAAAACCTGGACGTTTGTCTTTTTTGCTCCGGAGGCTGCCGAAAGCGAAAACAGGTGCTTTTGAGGATGGAGTCCGCAGGAAAGCAGAGAGGGCCAAATTGTCTGGGGCATTTGAAAGGGTTCCAGGAGGCATTGAGAACCAGCATTACTTTTGCCCGCTGGCACCTTTGCTGTGGCAGGAAAACCTGGACGTTTGTCTTTTTTGCTCCTGAGGTTGCCGAAAGCGAAAACAGGTGCTTTTGAGGATGGAGTCCGCAGGAAAGCAGAGAGGGCCAAATTGTCTGTGGCATTTGAAGAGGTTCCAGGAGGCAATGAGGACCAGCATCACTTTTCCCCGCTGGCACCTTTGCTGTGGCAGCTGAAGCTGGACGTTTGTCTTTTTTGCTCCTGAGGTTGCCGAAAGCGAAAACAGGTGCTTTTGAGGATGCAGTCCGCAGGAAAGCAGAGAGTGCCAAATTGTCTGTGGCATTTGAAGAGGGTCCAGGAGGCAGTGAGGACCAGCATTACTTTTCCCCGCTGGCACCTTTGCTGTGGCAGCAAAAGCTGGACGTTTGTCTTTTTTGCTCCGGAGGTTGCCGAAAGCGAAAACAGGTGTTTTTGAGGATGGAGTCCGTAGGAAAGCAGAGAGGGCCAAATAGTCTGTGGCATTTGAACGGGTTCTAGGAGGTAGTGAGAACCAGCATTACTTTTCGCCGCTGGCAACTTTGCTGTGGCAGCAAAAGCTGGACGTTTGTCTTTTTTGCTCTGGAGGCTGCCGAAAGCGAAAACAGGTGCTTTTGAGGATGGAGTCCGCAGGAAAGCAGAGAGGGCCAAATGGTCTGGGGCATTTGAAAGGGTTCCAGGAGGCAGTGAGAACCAGCATTACTTTTGCCCGCTGGCACCTCTGCTGTGGCAGCAATAGCTGGACGTTTGTCTTTTTTGCTCCGGAGGCTGACGAAAGCGAAAACAGGTGCTTTTGAGGATGGAGTCCGCAGGAAAGCAGAGAGGGCCAAATTGTCTGGGGCATTTGAAAGGGTTCCAGGAGGCAGTGAGAACCAGCATTATTTTTCCCCGCTGGCACCTTTGCTGTGGCAGCAAAAGCTGGACGTTTGTCTTTTTTGCTCCTGAGGTTGCCGAAAGCGAAAACAGGTGCTTTTGAGGATGGAGTCCGCAGGAAAGCAGAGAGGGCCAAATTGTCTGTGGCATTTGAAGAGGTTCCAGGAGGCAATGAGGACCAGTATTACTTTTCCCCGCTGGCACCTTTGCTGTGGCAGCAAAAGCTGGACGTTTGTCTTTTTTGCTCCTGAGGCTGCCGAAAGCGAAAACAGGTGCTTTTGAGGATGGAGTCCGCAGGAAAGCAGAGAGGGCCAAATTGTCTGTGGCATTTGAAAGAGTTCCAGGAGGCAGTGAGAACCAGCATTACTTTTCTTGGCTGGCACCTTTGCTGTGGCAGCAAAAGCTGGACGTTTGTCTTTTTTGCTCCGGAGGCTGCCGAAAGCGAAAACAGGTGCTTTTGAGGATGGAGTCCGCAGGAAAGCAGAGAGGGCCAAATTGTCTGTGGCATTTGAAGAGGTTCCAGGAGGCAGTGAGAACCAGCATTACTTTTCCCCGCTGGCACCTTTGCTGTGGCAGCAAAAGCTGGACGTTTGTCTTTTTTGCTCCGGAGGCTGCCGAAAGCGAAAACAGGTGCTTTTGAGGATGGAGTCCGTAGGAAAGCAGAGAGGGCCAAATAGTCTGTGGCATTTGAACGGGTTCTAGGAGGTAGTGAGAACCAGCATTACTTTTCGCCGCTGGCACCTTTGCTGTGGCAGCAAAAGCTGGACGTTTGTCTTTTTTGCTCTGGAGGCTGCCGAAAGCGAAAACAGGTGCTTTTGAGGATGGAGTCCGCAGGAAAGCAGAGAGGGCCAAATTGTCTGTTGCATTTGAAAGAGTTCCAGGAGGTAGTGAGAACCAGCATTACTTTTCCCCGCTGGCACCTTTGCTGTGGCAGCAAAAGCTGGACGTTTGTCTTTTTTGCTCCGGAGGCTGCCGAAAGGGAAAACAGGTGCTTTTCAGGATGGAGTCCGCAGGAAAGCAGAGAGGGCCAAATTGTCTGTGGCATTTGAAGAGGTTCCAGGAGGCAATGAGGACCAGCATCACTTTTCCCCGCTGGCACCTTTGCTGTGGCAGCAAAAGCTGGACGTTTGTCTTTTTTGCTCCGGAGGTTGCCGAAAGCGAAAACAGGTGCTTTTGAGGATGGAGTCCGTAGGAAAGCAGAGAGGGCCAAATAGTCTGTGGCATTTGAACGGGTTCTAGGAGGTAGTGAGAACCAGCATTACTTTTCGCCGCTGGCACCTTTTCTGTGGCAGCAAAAGCTGGACGTTTGTCTTTTTTGCTCTGGAGGCTGCCGAAAGCGAAAACAGGTCCTTTTGAGGATGGAGTCCGCAGGAAAGCAGAGAGGGCCAAATGGTCTGGGGCATTTGAAAGGGTTCCAGGAGGCAGTGAGAACCAGCATTACTTTTCCCCGCTGGCACCTTTGCTGTGGCAGCAAAAGCTGGACGTTTGTCTTTTTTGCTCCGGAGGCTGCCGAAAGCGAAAACAGGTGCTTTTGAGGATGGAGTCCGCAGGAAAGCAGAGAGGGCCAAATTGTCTGGGGCATTTGAAAGGGTTCCAGGAGGCAGTGAGAACCAGCATTACTTTTCCCCGCTGGCACCTTTGCTGTGGCAGCAAAAGCTGGACGTTTGTCTTTTTTGCTCCGGAGGCTGCCGAAAGCGAAAACAGGTGCTTTTGAGGATGGAGTCCGCAGGAAAGCAGAGAGGGCCAAATTGTCTGGGGCATTTGAAAGGGTTCCAGGAGGCAGTGAGAACCAGCATTACTTTTCCCCGCTGGCACCTTTGCTGTGGCAGGAAAACCTGGACGTTTGTCTTTTTTGCTCCGGAGGTTGCCGAAAGCGAAAACAGGTGCTTTTGAGGATGGAGTCCGCAGGAAAGTAGAGAGGGCCAAATTGTCTGTGGCATTTGAAAGGGTTCCAGGAGGCAGTGAGAACCAGCATTACTTTTCCCCGCTGGCACCTTTGCTGTGGCAGCAAAAGCTGGACGTTTGTCTTTTTTGCTCCTGAGGTTGCCGAAAGCGAAAACAGGTGCTTTTGAGGATGGAGTCCGCAGGAAAGCAGAGAGGGCCAAATTGTCTGGGGCATTTGAAAGAGTTCCAGGAGGCAGTGAGAACCAGCATTACTTTTCCCCGCTGGCACCTCTGCTGTGGCAGCAAAACCTGGACGTTTGTCTTTTTTGCTCCGGAGGCTGCCGAAAGCGAAAACAGGTGCTTTTGAGGATGGAGTCCGCAGGAAAGCAGAGAGGGCCA
Organism: Vanellus vanellus; assembly: GCF_965231255.1. Lineage (NCBI taxonomy): Eukaryota > Metazoa > Chordata > Aves > Charadriiformes > Charadriidae > Vanellus > Vanellus vanellus. Next base: position 16,261 of record NW_028128561.1, on the reverse strand, counting down.
AATTGTCTGGGGCATTTGAAAGAGTTCCAGGAGGCAGTGAGAACCAGCATTACTTTTCCCCGCTGGCACCTCTGCTGTGGCAGCAAAAGCTGGACGTTTGTCTTTTTTGCTTCTGAGGTTGCCGAAAGCGAAAACAGGTGCTTTTGAGGATGGAGTCCGCAGGAAAGTAGAGAGGGCCAAATTGTCTGTGGCATTTGAAAGGGTTCCAGGAGGCAGTGAGAACCAGCATTACTTTTGCCCGCTGGCACCTTTGCTGTGGCAGCAAAAGCTGGACGTTTGTCTTTTTTGCTCCTGAGGTTGCCGAAAGCGAAAACAGGTGCTTTTGAGGATGGAGTCCGCAGGAAAGCAGAGAGGGCCAAATTGTCTGTTGCATTTGAAAGAGTTCCAGGAGGTAGTGAGAACCAGCATTACTTTTCCCCGCTGGCACCTTTGCTGTGGCAGCAAAAGCTGGACGTTTGTCTTTTTTGCTCCGGAGGCTGCCGAAAGGGAAAACAGGTGCTTTTGAGGATGGAGTCCGCAGGAAAGCAGAGAGGGCCAAATTGTCTGTGGCATTTGAAGAGGTTCCAGGAGGCAATGAGGACCAGCATCACTTTTCCCCGCTGGCACCTTTGCTGTGGCAGCAAAAGCTGGACGTTTGTCTTTTTTGCTCCTGAGGTTGCCGAAAGCGAAAACAGGTGCTTTTGAGGATGGAGTCCGCAGGAAAGCAGAGAGGGCCAAATTGTCTGTGGCATTTGAAAGAGTTCCAGGAGGCAGTGAGAACCAGCATTACTTTTCTTGGCTGGCACCTTTGCTGTGGCAGCAAAAGCTGGACGTTTGTCTTTTTTGCTCCGGAGGCTGCCGAAAGCGAAAACAGGTGCTTTTGAGGATGGAGTCCGCAGGAAAGCAGAGAGGGCCAAATAGTCTGTGGCATTTGAACGGGTTCTAGGAGGTAGTGATAACCAGCATTACTTTTCACCGCTGGCACCTTTGCTGTGGCAGCAAAAGCTGGACGTTTGTCTTTTTTGCTCTGGAGGCTGCCGAAAGCGAAAACAGGTGCTTTTGAGGATGGAGTCCGCAGGAAAGCAGAGAGGGCCAAATGGTCTGGGGCATTTAAAAGGGTTCCAGGAGGCAGTGAGAACCAGCATTACTTTTGCCCGCTGGCACCTCTGCTGTGGCAGCAATAGCTGGACGTTTGTCTTTTTTGCTCCGGAGGCTGCCGAAAGCGAAAACAGGTGCTTTTGAGGATGGAGTCCGCAGGAAAGCAGAGAGGGCCAAATTGTCTGGGGCATTTGAAAGGGTTCCAGGAGGCAGTGAGAACCAGCATTACTTTTCCCCGCTGGCAGCTTTGCTGTGGCAGGAAAACCTGGACGTTTGTCTTTTTTGCTCCGGAGGTTGCCGAAAGCGAAAACAGGTGCTTTTGAGGATGGAGTCCGCAGGAAAGTAGAGAGGGCCAAATTGTCTGGGGCATTTGAAAGGGTTCCAGGAGGCAGTGAGAACCAGCATTACTTTTCCCCGCTGGCACCTTTGCTGTGGCAGCAAAAGCTGGACGTTTGTCTTTTTTGCTCCTGAGGTTGCCGAAAGCGAAAACAGGTGCTTTTGAGGATGGAGTCCGCAGGAAAGCAGAGAGGGCCAAATTGTCTGGGGCATTTGAAAGAGTTCCAGGAGGCAGTGAGAACCAGTATTACTTTTCCCCGCTGGCACCTCTGCTGTGGCAGCAAAACCTGGACGTTTGTCTTTTTTGCTCCGGAGGCTGCCGAAAGCGAAAACAGGTGCTTTTGAGGATGGAGTCCGCAGGAAAGCAGAGAGGGCCAAATTGTCTGTGGCATTTGAAAGAGTTCCAGGAGGCAGTGAGAACCAGCATTACTTTTCCCCGCTGGCACCTTTGCTGTGGCAGGAAAACCTGGACGTTTGTCTTTTTTGCTCCGGAGGCTGCCGAAAGCGAAAACAGGTGCTTTTGAGGATGGAGTCCGCAGGAAAGCAGAGAGGGCCAAATTGTCTGTGGCATTTGAAAGGGTTCCAGGAGGCAGTGAGAACCAGCATTACTTTTCCCGGCTGGCACCTTTGCTGTGGCAGCAAAAGCTGGACGTTTGTCTTTTTTGCTCCGGAGGCTGCCGAAAGGGAAAACAGGTGCTTTTGAGGATGGAGTCCGCAGGAAAGCAGAGAGGGCCAAATTGTCTGTGGCATTTGAAAGAGTTCCAGGAGGCAGTGAGAACCAGCATTACTTTTCCCCGCTGGCACCTTTGCTGTGGCAGCAAAAGCTGGACGTTTGTCTTTTTTGCTCCGGAGGCTGCCGAAAGCGAAAACAGGTGCTTTTGAGGATGGAGTCCGCAGGAAAGCAGAGAGGGCCAAATTGTCTGTGGCATTTGAAAGGGTTCCAGGAGGCAGTGAGAACCAGCATTACTTTTGCCCGCTGGCACCTTTGCTGTGGCAGGAAAACCTGGACGTTTGTCTTTTTTGCTCCGGAGGATGCCGAAAGCGAAAACAGGTGCTTTTGAGGATGGAGTCCGCAGGAAAGCAGAGAGGGCCAAATTGTCTGTGGCATTTGAAGAGGTTCCAGGAGGCAATGAGGACCAGCATTACTTTTCCCCGCTGGCACCTTTGCTGTGGCAGCAGAAGCTGGACGTTTGTCTTTTTTGCTCCTGAGGTTGCCGAAAGCGAAAACAGGTGCTTTTGAGGATGGAGTCCGCAGGAAAGCAGAGAGGGCCAAATTGTCTGTGGCATTTGAAGAGGGTCCAGGAGGCAGTGAGGACCAGCATTACTTTTCCCCGCTGGCACCTTTGCTGTGGCAGCAAAAGCTGGACGTTTGTCTTTTTTGCTCCGGAGGTTGCCGAAAGCGAAAACAGGTGCTTTTGAGGATGGAGTCCGTAGGAAAGCAGAGAGGGCCAAATAGTCTGTGGCATTTGAACGGGTTCTAGGAGGTAGTGAGAACCAGCATTACTTTTCGCCGCTGGCACCTTTGCTGTGGCAGCAAAAGCTGGACGTTTGTCTTTTTTGCTCTGGAGGCTGCCGAAAGCGAAAACAGGTGCTTTTGAGGATGGAGTCCGCAGGAAAGCAGAGAGGGCCAAATTGACTGGGGCATTTGAAAGGGTTCCAGGAGGCAGTGAGAACCAGCATTACTTTTCCCCGCTGGCACCTCTGCTGTGGCAGCAATAGCTGGACGTTTGTCTTTTTTGCTCCGGAGGCTGCCGAAAGCGAAAACAGGTGCTTTTGAGGATGGAGTCCGCAGGAAAGCAGAGAGGGCCAAATTGTCTGGGGCATTTGAAAGGGTTCCAGGAGGCAGTGAGAACCAGCATTACTTTTCCCCGCTGGCACCTTTGCTGTGGCAGGAAAACCTGGACGTTTGTCTTTTTTGCTCCGGAGGTTGCCGAAAGCGAAAACAGGTGCTTTTGAGGATGGAGTCCGCAGGAAAGTAGAGAGGGCGAAATTGTCTGTGGCATTTGAAAGGGTTCCAGGAGGCAGTGAGAACCAGCATTACTTTTCCCCGCTGGCACCTTTGCTGTGGCAGCAAAAGCTGGACGTTTGTCTTTTTTGCTCCTGAGGTTGCCGAAAGCGAAAACAGGTGCTTTTGAGGATGGAGTCCGCAGGAAAGCAGAGAGGGCCAAATTGTCTGGGGCATTTGAAAGAGTTCCAGGAGGCAGTGAGAACCAGCATTACTTTTCCCCGCTGGCACCTCTGCTGTGGCAGCAAAACCTGGACGTTTGTCTTTTTTGCTCCGGAGGCTGCCGAAAGCGAAAACAGGTGCTTTTGAGGATGCAGTCCGCAGGAAAGCAGAGAGGGCCAAATTGTCTGTGGCATTTGAAAGAGGTTCCAGGAGGCAATGAGGACCAGCATCACTTTTCCCCGCTGGCACCTTTGCTGTGGCAGCAGAAGCTGGACGTTTGTCTTTTTTGCTCCTGAGGTTGCCGAAAGCGAAAACAGGTGCTTTTGAGGATGGAGTCCGCAGGAAAGCAGAGAGTGCCAAATTGTCTGTGGCATTTGAAGAGGGTCCAGGAGGCAGTGAGGACCAGCATTACTTTTCCCCGCTGGCACCTTTGCTGTGGCAGCAAAAGCTGGACGTTTGTCTTTTTTGCTCCGGAGGTTGCCGAAAGCGAAAACAGGTTCTTTTGAGGATGGAGTCCGTAGGAAAGCAGAGAGGGCCAAATAGTCTGTGGCATTTGAACGGGTTCTACGAGGTAGTGAGAACCAGCATTACTTTTCGCCGCTGGCACCTTTGCTGTGGCAGCAAAAGCTGGACGTTTGTCTTTTTTGCTCCTGAGGTTGCCGAAAGCGAAAACAGGTGCTTTTGAGGATGGAGTCCGCAGGAAAGCAGAGAGGGCCAAATGGTCTGGGGCATTTGAAAGGGTTCCAGGAGGCAGTGAGAACCAGCATTACTTTTGCCCGCTGGCACCTCTGCTGTGGCAGCAATAGCTGGACGTTTGTCTTTTTTGCTCCGGAGGCTGCCGAAAGCGAAAACAGGTGCTTTTGAGGATGGAGTCCGCAGGAAAGCAGAGAGGGCCAAATTGTCTGGGGCATTTGAAAGAGTTCCAGGAGGCAGTGAGAACCAGCATTACTTTTCCCCGCCGGCACCTTTGCTGTGGCAGGAAAACCTGGACGTTTGTCTTTTTTGCTCTGGAGGCTGCCGAAAGCGAAAACAGGTGCTTTTGAGGATGGAGTCCGCAGGAAAGTAGAGAGGGCCAAATTGTCTGTGGCATTTGAAAGGGTTCCAGGAGGCAGTGAGAACCAGCATTACTTTTCCCCGCTGGCACCTTTGCTGTGGCAGCAAAAGCTGGACGTTTGTCTTTTTTGCTCCTGAGGTTGCCGAAAGCGAAAACAGGTGCTTTTGAGGATGGAGTCCGCAGGAAAGCAGAGAGGGCCAAATTGTCTGCGGCATTTGAAAGAGTTCCAGGAGGCAGTGAGAACCAGCATTACTTTTCCCCGCTGGCACCTCTGCTGTGGCAGCAAAACCTGGACGTTTGTCTTTTTTGCTCCGGAGGCTGCCGAAAGCGAAAACAGGTGCTTTTGAGGATGGAGTCCGCAGGAAAGCAGAGAGGGCCAAATTGTCTGGGGCATTTGAAAGAGTTCCAGGAGGCAGTGAGAACCAGCATTACTTTTCCCCGCTGGCACCTTTGCTGTGGCAGCAAAACCTGGACGTTTGTCTTTTTTGCTCCGGAGGCTGCCGAAAGCGAAAACAGGTGCTTTTGAGGATGGAGTCCGCAGGAAAGCAGAGAGGGCCAAATTGTCTGGGGCATTTGAAAGGGTTCCAGGAGGCAGTGAGAACCAGCATTACTTTTCCCGGCTGGCACCTTTACTGTGGCAGCAAAAGCTGGACGTTTGTCTTTTTTGCTCCTGAGGTTGCCGAAAGCGAATACAGGTGCTTTTGAGGATGGAGTCCGCAGGAAAGCAGAGAGGGCCAAATTGTCTGTTGCATTTGAAAGAGTTCCAGGAGGTAGTGAGAACCAGCATTACTTTTCCCCGCTGGCACCTTTGCTGTGGCAGCAAAAGCTGGACGTTTGTCTTTTTTGCTCCGGAGGCTGCCGAAAGGGAAAACAGGTGCTTTTGAGGATGGAGTCCGCAGGAAAGCAGAGAGGGCCAAATTGTCTGTGGCATTTGAAGAGGTTCCAGGAGGCAATGAGGACCAGCATCACTTTTCCCCGCTGGCACCTTTGCTGTGGCAGCAAAAGCTGGACGTTTGTCTTTTTTGCTCCTGAGATTGCCGAAAGCGAAAACAGGTGCTTTTGAGGATGGAGTCCGCAGGAAAGCAGAGAGGGCCAAATTGTCTGTGGCATTTGAAAGAGTTCCAGGAGGCAGTGAGAACCAGCATTACTTTTCTTGGCTGGCACCTTTGCTGTGGCAGCAAAAGCTGGACGTTTGTCTTTTTTGCTCCGGAGGCTGCCGAAAGCGAAAACAGGTGCTTTTGAGGATGGAGTCCGCAGGAAAGCAGAGAGGGCCAAATTGTCTGGGGCATTTGAAAGGGTTCCAGGAGGCAGTGAGAACCAGCATTACTTTTGCCCGCTGGCACCTTTGCTGTGGCAGCAAAAGCTGGACGATTGTCTTTTTTGCTCCTGAGGTTGCCGAAAGCGAAAACAGGTGCTTTTGAGGATGGAGTCCGCAGGAAAGCAGAGAGGGCCAAATTGTCTGTGCATTTGAAGAGGTTCCAGGAGGCAATGAGGACCAGCATCACTTTTCCCCGCTGGCACCTTTGCTGTGGCAGCAGAAGCTGGACGTTTGTCTTTTTTGCTCCTGAGGTTGCCGAAAGCGAAAACAGGTGCTTTTGAGGATGGAGTCCGCAGGAAAGCAGAGAGGGCCAAATTGTCTGTGGCATTTGAAGAGGGTCCAGGAGGCAGTGAGGACCAGCATTACTTTTCCCCGCTGGCACCTTTGCTGTGGCAGCAAAAGCTGGACGTTTGTCTTTTTTGCTCCGGAGGTTGCCGAAAGCGAAAACAGGTGCTTTTGAGGATGGAGTCCGTAGGAAAGCAGAGAGGGCCAAATAGTCTGTGGCATTTGAACGGGTTCTAGGAGGTAGTGAGAACCAGCATTACTTTTCGCCGCTGGCACCTTTGCTGTGGCAGCAAAAGCTGGACGTTTGTCTTTTTTGCTCTGGAGGCTGCCGAAAGCGAAAACAGGTGCTTTTGAGGATGGAGTCCGCAGGAAAGCAGAGAGGGCCAAATTGACTGGGGCATTTGAAAGGGTTCCAGGAGGCAGTGAGAACCAGCATTACTTTTCCCCGCTGGCACCTCTGCTGTGGCAGCAATAGCTGGACGTTTGTCTTTTTTGCTCCGGAGGCTGCCGAAAGCGAAAACAGGTGCTTTTGAGGATGGAGTCCGCAGGAAAGCAGAGAGGGCCAAATTGTCTGGGGCATTTGAAAGGGTTCCAGGAGGCAGTGAGAACCAGCATTACTTTTCCCCGCTGGCACCTTTGCTGTGGCAGGAAAACCTGGACGTTTGTCTTTTTTGCTCCTGAGGTTGCCGAAAGCGAAAACAGGTGCTTTTGAGGATGGAGTCCGCAGGAAAGTAGAGAGGGCCAAATTGTCTGTGGCATTTGAAAGGGTTCCAGGAGGCAGTGAGAACCAGCATTACTTTTCCCCGCTGGCACCTCTGCTGTGGCAGCAAAACCTGGACGTTTGTCTTTTTTGCTCCGGAGGCTGCCAAAAGCGAAAACAGGTGCTTTTGAGGATGCAGTCCGCAGGAAAGCGGAGAGGGACAAATTGTCTGTGGCATTTGAAAGAGTTCCAGGAGGCAGTGAGAACCAGCATTACTTTTCCCCGCTGGCACCTTTGCTGTGGCAGCAAAAGCTGGACGTTTGTCTTTTTTGCTCCGGAGGCTGCCGAAAGCGAAAACAGGTGCTTTTGAGGATGGAGTCCGCAGGAAAGCAGAGAGGGCCAAATTGTCTGGGGCATTTGAAAGAGTTCCAGGAGGCAGTGAGAACCAGCATTACTTTTCCCCGGTGGCACCTCTGCTGTGGCAGCAAAAGCTGGACGTTTGTCTTTTTTGCTTCTGAGGTTGCCGAAAGCGAAAACAGGTGCTTTTGAGGATGGAGTCCGCAGGAAAGCAGAGAGGGCCAAATTGTCTGTGGCATTTGAAGATGTTCCAGGAGGCAATGAGGACCAGCATTACTTTTCCCCGCTGGCACCTTTGCTGTGGCAGCAAAAGCTGGACGTTTGTCTTTTTTGCTCCGGAGGCTGCCGAAAGCGAAAACAGGTGCTTTTGAGGATGGAGTCCGCAGGAAAGCAGAGAGGGCCAAATTGTCTGTGGCATTTGAAGAGGTTCCAGGAGGCAATGAGGACCAGCATTACTTTTCCCCGCTGGCACCTTTGCTGTGGCAGCAAAAGCTGGACGTTTGTCTTTTTTGCTCCTGAGGTTGCCGAAAGCGAAAACAGGTGCTTTTGAGGATGGAGTCCGCAGGAAAGCAGAGAGGGCCAAATTGTCTGTGGCATTTGAAGAGGTTCCAGGAGGCAATGAGGACCAGCATTACTTTTCCCCGCTGGCACCTTTGCTGTGGCAGCAAAAGCTGGACGTTTGTCTTTTTTGCTCCGGAGGCTGCCGAAAGCGAAAACAGGTGCTTTTGAGGATGGAGTCCGCAGGAAAGCAGAGAGGGCCAAATAGTCTGTGGCATTTGAAAGGGTTCCAGGAGGCAGTGAGAACCAGCATTACTTTTCCCGGCTGGCACCTTTGCTGTGGCAGCAAAAGCTGGACGTTTGTCTTTTTTGCTCCGGAGGTTGCCGAAAGCGAAAACAGGTGCTTTTGAGGATGGAGTCCGCAGGAAAGCAGAGAGGGCCAAATTGTCTGTGGCATTTGTAGAGGTTCCAGGACGCAATAAGGACCAGCATTACTTTTCCCCGCTGGCACCTTTGCTGTGGCAGCAAAAGCTGGACGTTTGTCTTTTTTGCTCCGGAGGCTGACGAAAGCGAAAACAGGTGCTTTTGAGCATGGTGTCCGCAGGAAAGCAGAGAGGGCCAAATTGTCTGTGGCATTTGAAAGGGTTCCAGGAGGCAGTGAGAACCAGCATTACTTTTCCCTGCTGGCACCTTTGCTGTGGCAGCAAAAGCTGGACGTTTTTCTTTTTTGCTCCGGAGGTTGCCGAAAGCGAAAACAGGCGCTTTTGAGGATAGAGTCCGCAGGAAAGCAGAGAGGGCCAAATGGTCTGTGGCATTTGAAGGGGTTCCAGGAGGCAGTTAGAACCAGCATTACTTTTCCCCGCTGGCACATTTGCTGTGGCAGCAAAAGCTGGACGTTTGTCTTTTTTGCTCCGGAGGTTGCCGAAAGCGAAAACAGGTGCTTTTGAGGATGTAGTCCGCAGGAAAGCAGAGAGGGCCAAATTGTCTGTGGCATTTGAAGAGGTTCCAGGAGGCAGTGAGAACCAGCATTACTTTTCGCCGCTGGCACCTTTGCTGTGGCAGCAAAAGCTGGACGTTTGTCTTTTTTGCTCTGGAGGATGCCGAAAGCGAAAAAAGGTGCTTTTGAGGATAGAGTCCGCAGGAAAGCAGAGAAGGCCAAATGGTCTGGGGCATTTGAAGGGGTTCCAGGACGCAATGAGGACCAGCATTACTTTTCCCCTCTGGCACCTTTGCTGTGGCAGCAAAACCTGGACGTTTGTCTTTTTTGCTCCGGAGGCTGCCGAAAGCGAAAACAGGTGCTTTTGAGGATGGAGTCCGCAGGAAAGCAGAGAGGGCCAAATTGTCTGGGGCATTTGAAAGAGTTCCAGGAGGCAGTGAGAACCAGCATTACTTTTCCCCGCTGGGACCTCTGCTGTGGCAGCAAAAGCTGGACGTTTGTCTTTTTTGCTCCGGAGGCTGCCGAAAGCGAAAACAGGTGCTTTTGAGGATGGAGTCCGCAGGAAAGCAGAGAGGGCCAAATTGTCTGGGGAATTTGAAAGAGTTCCAGGAGGGAGTGAGAACCAGCATTACTTTTCCCGGCTGGCACCTTTGCTGTGGCAGCAAAAGCTGGACGCTTGTCTTTTTACCACCGGAGGGCGCCGACAGTGAAAAAAGGCGCTTTTGAGGATAGAGTCCGCAGGAAAGCAGAGAGGGCCAAATTGTCTGTGGCATTTGAAGGGGTTCCAGGAGGCAGTGAGGACCAGCATTACTTTTCCCCGCTGGCACCTTTGCTGTGGCAGCAAAAGCTGGACGTTTGTCTTTTTTGCTCCGGAGGTTGCCGAAAGGGAAAACAGGTGCTTTTGAGGATGGAGTCCGCAGGAAAGCAGAGAGGGCCAAATTGTCTGTGGCATTTGAAGAGGTTCCAGGAGGCAGTGAGAACCAGCATTACTTTTCGCCGCTGGCACCTTTGCTGTGGCAGCAAAAGCTGGACGTTTGTCTTTTTTGCTCTGGATGATGCCGAAAGCGAAAAAAGGTGCTTTTGAGGATAGAGTCCGCAGGAAAGCAGAGAAGGCCAAATGGTCTGGGGCATTTGAAGGGGTTCCAGGAGGCAGTGAGGACCAGCATTACTTTTCCCCGCTGGCACCTTTGCTGTGGCAGCAAAAGCTGGACGTTTGTCTTTTTTGGTCCGGAGGATGCCGAAAGCGAAAACAGGTGCTTTTGAGGATGCAGTCCGCAGGAAAGCAGAGAGGGCCAAATTGTCTGGGGCATTTGAAAGAGTTCCAGGAGGCAGTGAGAACCAGCATTACTTTTCCCCGCTGGGACCTCTGCTGTGGCAGCAAAAGCTGGACGTTTGTCTTTTTTGCTCCTGAGGATGCCGAAAGCGAAAACAGGTGCTTTTGAGGATGGAGTCCGCAGGAAAGCAGAGAGGGCTAAATTGTCTGGGGCATTTGAAAGACTTCCAGGAGGCAGTGAGAACCAGCATTACTTTTCCCGGCTGGCACCTTTGCTGTGGCAGCAAAACCTGGACCTTTGTCTTTTTTGCTCCTGAGGCTGCCGAAAGCGAAAAAAGGTGCTTTTGAGGATGGAGTCCGCAGGAAAGCAGAGAGGGCCAAATTGTCTGAGGCATTTGAAAGGGTTCCAGGAGGCAGTGAGAACCAGCATTACTTTTCCCCGCTGGCACCTTTGCTGTGGCAGCAAAAGCTGGACGTTTGTCTTTTTTGCTCCGGAGGTTGCCAAAAGCGAAAACAGGTGCTTTTGAGGATGGAGTCCGCAGGAAAGCAGAAAGGGCCAAATTGTCTGGGGCATTTGAAAGGGTTCCAGGAGGCAGTGAGAACCAGCATCACTTTTCCCCGCGGGCTCCTTTGCTGTGGCAGCAAAACCTGGACGTTTGTCTTTTTTGCTCCGGAGGCTGCCGAAAGCGAAAACAGGTGCTTTTGAGGATGGAGTCCGCAAGAAAGCAGAGAGGGCCAAATTGTCTGGGGCATTTGAAAGAGTTCCAGGAGGCAGTGAGAACCAGCATTACTTTTCCCCGCTGGCACCTTTGCTGTGGCAGCAAAAGCTGGACGTTTGTCTTTTTACCACCGGAGGGCGCCGAAAGTGAAAAAAGGCGCTTTTGAGGATAGAGTCCGCAGGAAAGCAGAGAGGGCCAAATGGTCTGTGGCATTTGAAGGGGTTCCAGGAGGCAGTGAGGACCAGCATTACTTTTCCCCGCTGGCACCTTTGCTGTGGCAGCAAAAGCTGGACGTTTGTCTTTTTTGCTCCGGAGGCTGCCGAAAGCGAAAACAGGTGCTTTTGAGGATGGAGTCCGCAGGAAAGCAGAGAGTGCCAAATTGTCTGTGGCATTTGAAGAGGTTCCAGGAGGCAATGAGGACCAGCATCACTTTTCCCCGCTGGCACCTTTGCTGTGGCAGCAAAAGCTGGACGTTTGTCTTTTTACCACCGGAGGGCGCCGAAAGTGAAAAAAGGCGCTTTTGAGGATAGAGTCCGCAGGAAAGCAGAGAGGGCCAAATGGTCTGTGGCATTTGAAGGGGTTCCAGAAGGCAGTTAGAACCAGCATTACTTTTCCCCGCTGGCACCTTTGCTGTGGCAGCAAATGCTGGACGTTTGTCTTTTTTGCTCCGGAGGCTGCCGAAAGCGAAAACAGGTGCTTTTGAGGATGGAGTCCGCAGGAAAGCAGAGAGGGCCAAATTGTCTGTGGCATTTGAAAGAGTTCCAGGAGGCAGTGAGAACCAGCATTACTTTTGCCCGCTGGCACCTTTGCTGTGGCAGCAAAAGCTGGACGTTTGTCTTTTTTGCTCCTGAGGATGCCGAAAGCGAAAACAGGTGCTTTTGAGGATGGAGTCCGCAGGAAAGCAGAGAGGGCCAAATTGTCTGTGGCATTTGAAAGAGTTCCAGGAGGCAGTGAGAACCAGCATTACTTTTCCCCGCTGGCACCTTTGCTGTGGCAGCAAAAGCTGGACGTTTGTCTTTTTTGCTCCGGAGGCTGCCGAAAGCGAAAACAGGTGCTTTTGAGGATGGAGTCCGCAGGAAAGCAGAGAGGGCCAAATTGTCTGTGGCATTTGAAGAGGTTCCAGGAGGCAGTGAGAACCAGCATTACTTTTCCCCGCTGGCACCTTTGCTGTGGCAGCAAAACCTGGACGTTTGTCTTTTTTGCTCCGGAGGTTGCCGAAAGCGAAAACAGGTGCTTTTGAGGATGGAGTCCGCAGGAAAGCAGAGAGGGCCAAATTGTCTGGGGCATTTGAAAGAGTTCCAGGAGGCAGTGAGAACCAGCATTACTTTTCCCCGCTGGCACCTTTGCTGTGGCAGCAAAACCTGGATGTTTTTCTTTTTTGCTCCGGAGTCTGCTGAAAGCGAAAACAGGTGCTTTTGAGGATGGAGTCCGCAGGAAAGCAGAGAGGGCCAAATTGTCTGGGGCATTTGAAAGATTCCAGGAGGCAGTGAGAACCAGCATTACTTTTCCCCGCTGGCACCTTTGCTGTGGCAGCAAAAGCTGGACGTTTGTCTTTTTTGCTCCGGAGGCTGCCGAAAGCGAAAACAGGTGCTTTTGAGGATGGAGTCCGCAGGAAAGCAGAGAGGGCCAAATTGTCTGGGGCATTTGAAAGGGTTCCAGGAGGCAATGAGGACCAGCATTACTTTTCCCCGCTGGCACCTTTGCTGTGGCAGCAAAAGCTGGACGTTTGTCTTTTTTGCTCCGGAGGCTGCCGAAAGCGAAAACAGGTGCTTTTGAGGATGGAGTCCGCAGGAAAGCAGAGAGGGCCAAATGGTCTGGGGCATTTGAAGGGGTTCCAGGAGGCAGTGAGAACCAGCATTACTTTTCCCCGCTGGCACCTTTGCTGTGGCAGCAAAAGCTGGACGTTTGTCTTTTTTGCTCCGGAGGATGCCGAAAGCGAAAAGAGGTGCTTTTGAGGATGGAGTCCGCAGGAAAGCAGAGAGGGCCAAATTGTCTGGGGCATTTGAAAGAGTTCCAGGAGGCAGTTAGAATCAGCATTACTTTTCCCCGCTGGCACCTCTGCTGTGGCAGCAAAAGCTGGACGTTTGTCTTTTTTGCTCCGGAGGCTGCCGAAAGCGAAAACAGGTGCTTTTGAGGATGGAGTCCGCAGGAAAGCAGAGAGAGCCAAATTGTCTGTGGCATTTGAAAGAGTTCCAGGAGGCAGTGAGAACCAGCATTACTTTTCCCCGCTGGCACCTTTGCTGTGGCAGCAAAAGCTGGACGTTTGTCTTTTTTGCTCCGGAGGCTGCCGAAAGCGAAAACAGGTGCTTTTGAGGATGGAGTCCGCAGGAAAGCAGAGAGGGCCAAATTGTCTGTGGCATTTGAAAGGGTTCCAGGAGGCAGTGAGAACCAGCATTACTTTTCCCCGCTGGCACCTTTGCTGTGGCAGCAAAAGCTGGACGCTTGTCTTTTTACCACCGGAGGGCGCCGACAGTGAAAAAAGGCGCTTTTGAGGATAGAGTCCGCAGGAAAGCAGAGAGGGCCAAATTGTCTGGGGCATTTGAAAGAGTTCCAGGAGGCAGTGAGAACCAGCATTACTTTTCGCCGCTGGCACCTTTGCTGTGGCAGCAAAAGCTGGACGTTTGTCTTTTTTGCTCTGGAGGATGCCGAAAGCGAAAAAAGGTGCTTTTGAGGATAGAGTCCGCAGGAAAGCAGAGAAGGCCAAATGGTCTGGGGCATTTGAAGAGGTTCCAGGAGGCAGTGAGGACCAGCATTACTTTTCCCCGCTGGCACCTTTGCTGTGGCAGCAAAAGCTGGACGTTTGTCTTTTTTGCTCCGGAGGCTGCCGAAAGCGAAAACAGGTGCTTTTGAGGATGGAGTCCGCAGGAAAGCAGAGAGGGCCAAATTGTCTGGGGCATTTGAAAGGGTTCCAGGAGGCAATGAGGACCAGCATTACTTTTCCCCGCTCGCACCTTTGCTGTGGCAGCAAAACCTGGACGTTTGTCTTTTTTGCTCCGGAGGCTGCCGAAAGCGAAAACAGGTGCTTTTGAGGATGGAGTCCGCAGGAAAGCAGAGAGGGCCAAATGGTCTGGGGCATTTGAAGGGGTTCCAGGAGGCAGTGAGAACCAGCATTACTTTTCCCCGCTGGCACCTTTGCTGTGGCAGCAAAAGCTGGACGTTTGTCTTTTTTGCTCCGGAGGATGCCGAAAGCGAAAACAGGTGCTTTTGAGGATGGAGTCCGCAGGAAAGCAGAGAGGGCCAAATTGTCTGGGGCATTTGAAAGAGTTCCAGGAGGCAGTTAGAATCAGCATTACTTTTCCCCGCTGGCACCTCTGCTGTGGCAGCAAAAGCTGGACGTTTGTCTTTTTTGCTCCGGAGGCTGCCGAAAGCGAAAACAGGTGCTTTTGAGGATGGAGTCCGCAGGAAAGCAGAGAGGGCCAAATTGTCTGTGGCATTTGAAAGAGTTCCAGGAGGCAGTGAGAACCAGCATTACTTTTCCCCGCTGGCACCTTTGCTGTGGCAGCAAAAGCTGGACGTTTGTCTTTTTTGCTCCGGAGGCTGCCGAAAGCGAAAACAGGTGCTTTTGAGGATGGAGTCCGCAGGAAAGCAGAGAGGGCCAAATTGTCTGTGGCATTTGAAAGGGTTCCAGGAGGCAGTGAGAACCAGCATTACTTTTCCCCGCTGGCACCTTTGCTGTGGCAGCAAAAGCTGGACGCTTGTCTTTTTACCACCGGAGGGCGCCGACAGTGAAAAAAGGCGCTTTTGAGGATAGAGTCCGCAGGAAAGCAGAGAGGGCCAAATTGTCTGTGGCATTTGAAAGAGTTCCAGGAGGCAGTGAGAACCAGCATTACTTTTCGCCGCTGGCACCTTTGCTGTGGCAGCAAAAGCTGGACGTTTGTCTTTTTTGCTCTGGAGGATGCCGAAAGCGAAAAAAGGTGCTTTTGAGGATGGAGTCCGCAGGAAAGCAGAGAAGGCCAAATGGTCTGGGGCATTTGAAGGGGTTCCAGGAGGCAGTGAGGACCAGCATTACTTTTCCCCGCTGGCACCTTTGCTGTGGCAGCAAAAGCTGGACGTTTGTCTTTTTTGCTCCGGAGGCTGCCGAAAGCGAAAACAGGTGCTTTTGAGGATGGAGTCCGCAGGAAAGCAGAGAGGGCCAAATTGTCTGGGGCATTTGAAAGAGTTCCAGGAGGCAGTGAGAACCAGCATTACTTTTCCCCGCTGGGACCTCTGCTATGGCAGCAAAAGCTGGACGTTTGTCTTTTTTGCTCCTGAGGATGCCGAAAGCGAAAACAGGTGCTTTTGAGGATGGAGTCCGCAGGAAAGCAGAGAGGGCCAAATTGTCTGTGGCATTTGAAAGAGTTCCAGGAGGCAGTGAGAACCAGCATTACTTTTCCCGGCTGGCACCTTTGCTGTGGCAGGAAAACCTGGACGTTTGTCTTTTTCGCTCCTGAGGCTGCCAAAAGCGAAAAAAGGTGCTTTTGAGGATGGAGTCCGCAGGAAAGCAGAGAGGGCCAAATTGTCTGTGGCATTTGAAAGGGTTCCAGGAGGCAGTGAGAACCAGCATTACTTTTCCCCGCTGGCACCTTTGCTGTGGCAGCAAAAGCTGAACGTTTGTCTTTTTTGCTCCGGAGGTTGCCGAAAGCGAAAACAGGTGCTTTTGAGGATGGAGTCCGCAGGAAAGCAGAGATGGCCAAATTGTCTGTGGCATTTGAAAGGGTTCCAGGAGGCAGTGAGAACCAGCATTACTTTTCCCGGCTGGCACCTTTGCTGTGGCAGCAAAAGCTGGACTTTTGTCTTTTTTGCTCCGGAGGCTGCCGAAAGCGAAAACAGGTGCTTTTGAGGATGGAGTCCGCAGGAAAGCAGAGAGGGCCAAATTGTCTGTGGCATTTGAAAGGGTTCCAGGAGGCAGTGAGAACCAGCATTACTTTTCCCCGCTGACACCTTTGCTGTGGCAGCAAAAGCTGGACGCTTGTCTTTTTACCACCGGAGGGCGCCGACAGTGAAAAAAGGCGCTTTTGAGGATAGAGTCCGCAGGAAAGCAGAGAGGGCCAAATTGTCTGGGGCATTTGAAAGAGTTCCAGGAGGCAGTGAGAACCAGCATTACTTTTCCCGGCTGGCACCTTTGCTGTGGCAGGAAAACCTGGACGTTTGTCTTTTTCGCTCCTGAGTCTGCCAAAAGCGAAAAAAGGTGCTTTTGAGGATGGAGTCCGCAGGAAAGCAGAGAGGGCCAAATTGTCTGTGGCATTTGAAAGGGTTCCAGGAGGCAGTGAGAACCAGCATTACTTTTCCCCGCTGGCACCTTTGCTGTGGCAGCAAAAGCTGAACGTTTGTCTTTTTTGCTCCGGAGGTTGCCGAAAGCGAAAACAGGTGCTTTTGAGGATGGAGTCCGCAGGAAAGCAGAGAGGGCCAAATTGTCTGTGGCATTTGAAAGGGTTCCAGGAGGCAGTGAGAACCAGCATTACTTTTCGCCGCTGGCACCTTTGCTGTGGCAGCAAAAGCTGGACGTTTGTCTTTTTTGCTCCGGAGGCTGCCGAAAGCGAAAACAGGTGCTTTTGAGGATG